>NW_022590245.1:0-18956 GCF_004348235.1 Phoca vitulina | reverse complement strand
AGTGCAATTGCTGGGTCATAGGGTAGCTCTATTTTTAAATTTTTGAGGAACCTCCACACTGTTTTCCAAAGTGGCTGTACCAACTTGCATTCCCACCAACAGTGTAAGAGGGTTCCCCTTTCTCCACAACCACTCCAACATTTGTTGTTTCTTTCCCTGTCCATTTTTGCCATTCTAACTGGTGTAAGGTGGTATCTCAGTGTGGTTTTGATTTGGATTTCCCTGATGGCTAATGATGATGAACATTTTTTCATGTGTCTGTTAGCCATTTGTATGTCTTCTTCAGAGAAGTGTCTGTTCATCTCTTCTGCCCACTTTTTGACTTGATTATTGGTTTTTTCAGTGTTGAGTTTGAGAAGTTCTTTATAGATTTTGGATACCAGCCCTTTATCTATAGTGTCATTTGCAAATATCTTCTCCCATTCTGTGGGTTGCCTCTTTGTTTTGTTGACTGTTTCCTTTGCTGTGCAGAAGCTTTTTATCTTGATGAAGTCCCAAAAGTTCATTTTTGCTTTTGTTTCACTAGCTTTTGGAGATGTATCTTGAAAGAAGTTGCTGTGGGTGATGTCAAAGAGGTTACTGCCTATGTTCTCCTCTAGGATTTTGATGGATTCTTGTCTCACATTGAGGTCTTTCATCCACTTTATCTTTGTGAATGGTGTTAGAGAATGGTCGAGTTTCATTCTTCTGCATGTGGCTGTCCAATTTTCCCAGCACCATTTATTGAAGAGACTGTCTTTTTTCCATTGCATGTTTTTTCCTGCTCTGTCAAAGATTATTTGACCATAGAGTTGAGGGTCCATATCTGGGTTCTCTATTCTGTTCCATTGGTCTGTATGTCTGTTTTTGTGCCAGTACCATGCTGTCTTGGTGATCACAGCTTTGTAATATAGCTTGAAATCGGGCAACGTGATGCCCCCAGCTTTGTTTTTCTTTTTCAACATCTCCTTGGCGATTCGGGGTCTTTTCTGATTCCATACAAATTTTAGGATTGTTTGTTCCAGCACTTTGAAAAATGTCATTGGAATTTTGATTGGGATGGCATTGAAGGTATAGATTGCTCTGGGTAGCATAGACATTTTAACAATGTTTATTCTTCCGATCCATGAGCATGGAATATTTTTCCATCTTTTTGTGTCTTCTTCAATTTCTTTCATGAGTGTTTTGTAGTTCCTAGAGTATAGATCCTTTACCTCTTTGGTTAGGTTTATTCCGAGGTATCTTATGGTTTTTGGTGGTATTGTAAATGGAATCGTTTCTTTAATTTCTCTTTCTACAGTTGCGTTGTTAGTGTATAAGAAAGCAACTGATTTCTGTGCATTGATTTTGTATCCTGCCACATTACTGAATTACTGGATGAGTTCTAGTAATTTGGGGGTGGAGTCTTTTGGGTTTTCCACATAAAGTATCATGTCGTCTGCAAAAAGAGAGAGTTTGACTTCTTCTTTGCCAATTTGAATACCTTTTATTTCTTTTTGTTGTCTGATTGCTGTTGCTAGGACTTCTAGTACTATGTTGAACAACAGTGGTGAGAGTGGGCACCCTTGACGTGTTCCTGATCTTAAGGGAAAGGCTCTCAGCTTTTCCCCATTGAGGATGATATTCGCTGTGGGTTTTTCATAGATGGATTTTATAAGCTTGAGGACTGTTCCCTCTATCCCTATACTCTGGAGAGTTTTAATCAGGAAAGGATGTTGTATTTTGTCAAATGCTTTTTCTGCATCAATTGAGAGGACCATATGGTTCTTCTCCCTCCTCTTGTTAATGTGTTCTATCACATTGATTGATTTGCGAATGATGAACCACCCTTGCATCCCCGAGATAAATCCCACTTGGTCGTGGTGGATGATCCTTTTAATGTATTGTTGGATCCTGTTAGCTAGGATTTTTTGAGGATTTTGGAATCCATATTCATCAGGGATAGCGGTCTGAAATTCTCCTTTTTGATGGGGTCTTCGCCTGGTTTGGGGATTAAGGTAATGCTGGCCTCATAGAATGAGTTTGGAAGTTTTCCTTCTGTTTCTATTTTTTGAAACAGCTTCAGTAGAATAGGTATTATTTCTTCTTTGAATGTTTGGTAGAATTCCCCAGGGAATCCATCAGGCCTTGGACTCTTGTTTTTTGGGAGGTTTTTGATCACTGCTTCAATCTCGTTACTGGTTATTGGCCTATTCAGGTTGTCAATTTCTTCCTGTTTCAGTCTTGGCAACTTATAGGTTTCCAGGAAGGCCTCCATTTCATCCAGATTGCTCAGTTTATTGGTATATACTTGTTGATGATAATTTCTAATAATTGTTTCTATTTCCTTGGTGTTAGTCGTGATCTCTCCCCTTTCATTCGTAATTTTATTAATTTGGGTCCTTTCTCTTTTCTTTTGGATAAGTCTGGCCAGTGGTTTATCAATCTTATTAATTCTTTCAAAGAACCAGCTTCTAGTTTCATTGATCTGATCTACTGTGTTTCTGGTTTCTAATTCATTGATTTCTGCTCTAATTTTAATTATTTCTCTTCTAATGCGTGGCTTAGGCGTCGTTTGTTGCTTTTTCTCTAGTTCTTTAAGGTGTAGAGTTAGTTGGTGAATTCGGGATTTTTCTGTTTTTTTGAGTGAGGCGTGGATGGCTATGTATTTCCCACTTAGGACCGCCTTTGCAGTATCCCATAGGTTTTGGACTGATGTGTTTCCATTCTCATTGATTTCCATGAATTGTTTAAGTTCTTTGATTCCTTGGTTGACCCAAACATTCTTGAGCAGAGTGGTCTTTAGCTTCCAAGCGTTTGAATTTCTGCCAAATTTTTTCTTGTGATTGAGTTCCAGTTTTAGAGCATTGTGGTCTGAGAGTATGCAGGGAATAATCTCAGTCTTTTGGTATCGGTTGAGACCTGATTTGTGACCCAGTATATGGTCTATTCTGGAGAAAGTTCCATGTGCGCTCGAGAAGAATGAGTATTCTGTTGTTTTAGGGTGGAATGTTCTGTAAATATCTATGAGGTCCATCTGGTCCAATGTATCATTCAAAGCTCTTGTTTCCTTGTTGATTTTCTGCTTAGATGATCTGTCCATTGCTGAGAGTGGAGTATTGAGCTCTCCTACAATTAACGTATTGTTATCAATATGACTCTTTATTTTGGTTAACAGTTGGCTTATGTAGATGGCTGCTCCCATGTTGGGGGCATAGATATTTACAATTGTTAGATCTTCTTGTTGGATAGACCCTTTAAGAATGATATATTGTCCTTCTGTGTCTCTTATTACAGACTTTAGTTTAAAATCTAATTTGTCTGATGCAAGAATTGCTACCCCAGCTTTCTTTTGAGGTCCGCTGGCATGGAAAATGGATCTCCATCCCTTCACTTTCAGTCTGGATGTATCTATAGGTTCAAAATGAGTCTCTTATAGACAGCATATGGATGGGTCCTGTCTTTTTATCCAGTCCGCAACCCTGTGCCGTTTTATGGGAGCGTTTAGGCCATTCACGTTGAGAGTGATTATTGAAAGATATGAATTAATTGTCATCATGTTGCCTGTGAAGACGTTGTTTTTATAGATTGTCCCTGTAAATTTCTGTTGTAGATCACTCTTGGAGTCTTTCTCCTTTTATAGAACCCCCCTTAATATTTCTTGCAGGGCCGGCTTAGTGGTCACATATTCTTTCAGCTTCTGCCAGTTGTGGAAGCTCTGCATCTCCCCATCCATTCTAAACGAAAGCCTTGCCGGATAAAGTATTCTTGGCTGCATGTTCTTCTCATTTAGTACCCTGAATATGTCTTGCCAGGCCTTTCTGGCTTGCCAGGTCTCTGTGGATAGATCTGACGTTATTCTGATGTTCCTCCCTCTGTACGTAAGGAATCTCTTCCCCCTAACTGCCCTTAAGATGGTTTCCTTCGTTCTAAGATTTGCAAGTTTTACTATTACATGCCGGGGTGTTGGCCTGTTTTCCTTGATCTTGGGAGGGGTCCTCTCTGCCTCTAGGACTCAAATGTTTGTTTCATTCCCCAGATTAGGGAAGTTCTCAGCTACGATTTGCTCAAATACATCTTCTAGTCCTCTCTCTCTCTCCACTCCCTCCGGGATTCCAATTATTCTGACATTGGA
Source organism: Phoca vitulina (assembly GCF_004348235.1). Taxonomy (NCBI): domain Eukaryota; kingdom Metazoa; phylum Chordata; class Mammalia; order Carnivora; family Phocidae; genus Phoca; species Phoca vitulina. The sequence goes on along the minus strand of NW_022590245.1, from coordinate 14,863 downwards.
ACGCCTCATGGTGTCACTTATTTCTCTGATTCTATTTTCATGGATTCTGAATTGTTTTTCCCTGGCCTCCTCTTTTCCCTTTTTATCTATTATATTGTCTTCCAGGTTGCTTATTCTCTCTTCTGTCTCAGTTACCCTATCTGTTAGATTATCTAGATTGGATTGGATCTCATTGATAGCATTTTTAAGTTCTGCCAATTCACCTTTTATTTCTGCCCTTAGAGACTCTATGTTGCCATTAATTGATTTCTCCATTCTAGCCATTGTCTTCACAATTGCTAGCCTGAATTCCATCTCCGACATCTTGGTTATATCTGCATCCATTTGTAAATCTGCAGCATAAGTCATAATCTCTGAGTCTTTTCTGTTTTGGGGGCTCCTCCTCCTAGTCATTCTGTTGATGGGTGTTTGAGGGAATGTATAGAGTCCAAATTATTGACCAGAACCCAAGCAAGATGCACCTGTTTTCTTGGGACCTTAGGGTTGCTGGCTTCTTGTTTTCCCAGCCTGTCTTCTGCGGGAGGGGCCTGCCGGGCTGTTACTCAGGCAACCCTGTTTGGGCGGAGTTGCGCTGCACCCCTGTGGTGGGGGATGGGCTCAGTGGGAATCAGTCTTTGGGGCTTTTGTTCTCTGGCGCCTTTCCCTGGCAGCTTTCTGCGTCTCTTCCGCGAGTCAGAGGAGAAGAGACCGTTTCCAACCCTCTGCCTCAGAGCAGAGAGACCGCAGTCTGTTCTTCAGTGAGCTCTCCAGGCCACACTGTCTCCGTTTCTGTCCGTGGTGCTATAAACTGCAGCGTCCTGGGTTGTGTGCCCCTCCACAGCGTTCCCAGTCCTGCCTCCAGGTCGGGGCACATCTCTGCCCTTTGTGCTTCTAAAACCGCCAGCCACTCCCACTTCGCGCGCGCGACTCCGCCGCTCGGGGTTTCCACCCCGGGGGTTGCAGTTCACCAGCGCGACCCCGGCGCACCGGGTTTCCGTCTCACTGGCTGCAGTTTGCATGTGTGCAACCGTCTCTCCGGGTTTCTGTCCAGGGGGCTGGGGTTCGCGTGCGCGCAACCCTGCCGCACTGGTTTTCCACCCCGGGGGCTGCCCTAAAGTCCTTTCCCAACGCTACCGGTCTGCGAGTCTGTGCCCCGCCCGCAGCGCGCGAGGCTGTCACTCACCGGCGGTGTAGGATCCCCACGTCCAGGCACCCTCCCGCTGCCGTTTATCCTCTGATATCTGCCCGCAGAATCACGGCTCTCCGCTTCGTACCTCAAAACCAACTGCCTGCGATATTCTGTTTGTAGAGATCCAGATCTTCTTACATCTCAGGCTGGTTTCATGGGTGCTCAGAGTGGTCTGGTAGATATCCAGCTCAATTCCGGGGACCAGTTGAAATAGGGTCCCCTACTCCTCCGCCATCTTTCCCCCCTCCCCTTTAGAAATCTTTAAGAAGTACCATGGCCCATTCAAACTATTCTGTCATATAGAATTTTCTTATGAATATATAAAATCATTAAAATTCCTGGTCTTAAGTATTTGTTACACATCTTACTCTTTTTCTGCGGAGTATTTTATTTTGGACTAATTTCTGATTAGCAAGATTAACACAAAGAACTTCCAGATACCCTTTATCCAGATCCCCCATATGTTAACATTTTACTATCTTTGCTTTCTCCCTCTGTATGTGTGTGTATCTATTTCTTTTTCTGAACTGTTTAAGTTACAGACTTGTAAAAACAGGACATTTTCTTAAATAACCACTGAATAGTTATCAAAATCAGGAAATTAACAATGATTGAACACCAGTACCTAATCTATAAATCTTAATAAGATTTTGCCAATTATTCTGATGATGCCCTTTATTGAAAAAGAAAATCTAAGATCATAAATTGCATTCAGTTGTTATATCTCTTTAGTCTCAATCTGGATTTTTTTTCTGTGTTTTATGTCACTGTCATAAAGCCCCTAATTTGGGTTAGTCAATGATTAGATTCAGGTTATGCACTGGCAGAAACACCATGGAAGTAATGTTGAGTTCTTATAGTAGCATATCAAGAGGCTGGTATGGTTAGTTAGTCCCATTACTGGCTTTGTTAACTTTGATCCATTTCATTATGTTGGTCTTGGCAGAATTTCTGCACTATAAAGATACTACTTTACCCTTTATCCTCTTATTCCTCAAATTTTCATCTGTTACTATTGACATCCACTGATGATTCATGCCTAAATCAATTATTATTATGATGGTAGATAATAGTGATATTTAAATTCCATCATTTTGTCTACATTTATTCATTGGCTTTCTACTATATGGAAGAACTTTTCCTTTATTATATCAGTGTGGATTCATAGATTCTTAATATTATTTAATAGCTTATAATCCTTTTCTGAAATTATTTATTCGTATGCTCAAATTATGCTAGATTTGGCCAATCAAGGCTCCTTCATGCTGTCTCTTGGGTCCTCATTCTTTGAGGTCTTCTGCCCCCTTAGTAATAGGTGACATTCAACAAATCATAACTAGGATATAGGCACACTAACTTTTCATTCAGGTAGTGTTTCAGATACCAGTAAAGAAACAAATCCATGATTTTACTGCCTATTCATTTGTGGTATCAGAGAAAAAATTTCTGGTAGTCACAGCTCTCTTGTTGACAACTGGTAGTTTGGTTCCTACTGAGAAAGGTTCTTCATATTTCAAAAATTGGTTAAGATATGTATGTTGAGAAAAATTTTCTTGTCTACAGAACTTGGAAATAAAAGAGAAATAAAACTCATTTTCTATAGTTAAGTACTGAAAAAAATTGCTTTGAACTTAATTTGGTAAAGAACATAGCAATATTATTTATTTCTTCCTTAGACTCTTTTATAAATGGGCGAATTTTGAAATTTGGTTATTTTTATAATGTTTTTAACTGTTTTTTCTTTCTTTTAATCCGCCTTTGTTTTATTAATGGTAAGGCAATGTCTGATCTAATGGCTTTCCACTCAGGCTGTGCACCATACTTGGCTTATGGAGGTTTTTAAAAATAGACATGCCTAGGCCTCAACCCTTGGACATTTTAATTTAATAGGTCTGGATTGTGGCCGAGGCACCTATGTTTTTTAAAAGCTCCCAGGTGATTCTGATGTGTAGACTGGCTTGAGATTGGTTGTTCTAATTTTGTATTTTGTATGATTGAAATGGGTAAGGGGAAGCATTTGAAAAGTGACTACTGCTTATCAGAAAAATAAGAACCAAAAAATTACATCTTCATATTTTACTACTTTTAAGAGTTTTATTACATTTAAAAGTGGTTATCATTCATTGTAGAAAATCTTACCAGCAATGAAGTATCACTACAGACTATTTATTAGAACATGGAAATAACTTATACCAAATAATTCTTAAAGCCTAAGTCTGTATGCTTTTTTAAATCTTACCAGTTGTGATCATTTGGTTGGCAAGTAGAAAATTAAGTACCTTTAATAAATTTGTAAAAACAGATCAATAGTACTCTATACATTGTTTATAGAAATTACTAAAAAAATTGCTAAAAAATTACTAAAAAAGGAATTGCTTACAGAAATTACTGGGGGAAAAAATTTGCCAAAGACCTAAAATACAGATGTATATTCAGTGCCATGCAGTAGAATGAGGATATCTGGACTCCCATCCCTACAGTGCTATTACTTTTGTGACCATGAACAAATCACTTAACCTCCTAGGGCCTTAGTTCCTAAAGAGGGGGTAAAGGGGTCCTATTATGGGACTTATTATTAAGAATTGCATATTAAATTTAATGTAAATAAAGGAGAAATGAAATAAATACTGTCGATCCTTGAGTATGGGTTTTAACTCTTAAGCTCAAAAATTTAAAAAGTTTTGACTATTTGGACATCATGAAATAATAAACATCTTCAGTAAGAACCATGCCACCTCCATATAACTTACTAGAATTTCCCAAGACCATGTGTCCCATATACTTCCAGAAAATAGGAGAAGGCAATTCAAGCTATCTTATTTCTGTTTCACCGTAATCATCAAGTTAGGAATTATGGAGAGAGAGTGTAATGATTCCACCCTTAAATTTCAGTTGCAAACTGAAAACTCTTCTGTTTTTTCAGATGATAGAAAATTAATGACAACCTGAAATAGAAGGGGTGAGATGAATGCAAATGAGTTGCTGCTTACCTTTAAGATGTAATTCTAATACAATTTTAAGTCAGCAACATGTGTGATGTCACTATTATTTCAACATCAGTGCTAAAGCAGGGTTTTTTTGTTTTTTGTTTTGTTTTTCCTTAAGGTATATAATGAACAGATTCGTGACCTCTTAGTAAATTCAGGGCCACTTGCTGTTCGGGAAGATGCCCAAAAAGGGGTAGTCGTTCAGGGATTGACTTTACATCAGGTATGTTTATAAATTTCTTTTTCCTTATTGTAATAATAAGTGTGGTTATTTAGCCATTTACTTATTTTCTGTTGTGTTCAAGAAAGAAGAAAAATAATGAAGGGCAGAATTAAAATAATCAGAATATATCTTCAATATTATTTTGTTTTCCTTTGAAATAATTGAATGAGCTTTTCTCTTTGTAGTTGTTTTTGGGCAAGAGGGTTGGGGTTTTTTGTTTGTTTGTTTTTTTAGAGAGAGCAAGAGCTCAAGGGGAAGGACAGAGGGAGAAAGAGAATCTTAAGCAGGCTCTACACCCAGCATGGAGCCCAACATGGGGTTCAGTCTCACAACCCTGAGATTATGACCTGAGCCAAAATCAAGAGTCCAACGCTTAACTGACTGAGCCACCCAGTCACTCTAAATGAGCTTTTCTTTTAAAAATCTTGCAAATTTGAACTCTGTATTCTGCTTAATACATTTATATTTTATCTCCTCCAATAGATAAGATTTTATCTTTTATGTCTCATATAACACCAAAGAATAGTTGACCCTTGAACAATATGGGTTTGAGATGAACAGGTCCTCTTATATGCGGATTTTTTTTATAAATACAGTACACTATACAGTGGCTAACTGAACATAATAAAATAAAATAAATACAGTACAGTACTGCAAGTGTATTTTTTCTTTCTTATGATTCTCTTCATAACATTTCCTTTTCTCTAGCTTCATTTATTGTAAGAATATAGTATATAATATATGTAATATACAAAATGTGTACTAATTAACTGTTCATATAATCAGTAAGGTTTGAAGTCAACAGTAGGTTATTAGCAAAACTTTTGGGAAGTCATAAGTTACATGTGGATTCTCAGTTGCCTGGAGGGGAGAGGTGTGTCAGCGCCCTGAACCCCCGCATTGTTCAAAGGTCAACTGTATATCTTTTGCTTAGTACTATGTAGGAAATATTTAATGGGATACAATTTATAGAATGCATTTTTACCTTTTATTTTATCTTTAAAAGTCTTTTTTCTTGTTAAAAGATTATTAAAAATTTTAAAGATAGATGGCTATTTGTATGTTTTTCTTCCACTTAAAACTTCTCTAGCCCAAATCCTCAGAGGAGATTTTACAGTTATTGGATAGTGGAAACAAAAACAGGACACAGCATCCCACTGATATGAATGCCACATCTTCTCGTTCTCATGCTGTTTTCCAGGTAACAGGCCAGTAGACTATTGTTCTTAAAATTTAATTTAAAATAAACAAGGCCAAATTCACGTGGGGTAATTTTCATATATGCAAAGAAAATCCCTTCAGCTATCTGCTCCTTCCTCAGCATTTCCTTTATTTTGGAGCTTTGAAAAGATTTTATCAAGAATAATCAGAATTGAGATGATGTAAATCAGAAGTATAAATTTTTACTGTGTGAAGATACAGGATAATAAGGTGGTAGCGTTAAAGGGTTTTTTTCCTTGTGTTTTTTAGTTAGTGAAAATATTTAATCTTTCCTAAGGATAATCTTATATTTAGAACAAACCTTCTCTTTTTAGGTATAGATTTACAGAAGCAATAAATTGGGGAGATTCTGATTCACTTTTTTAAAGATTTCATCATAGGGACCTTGCAAATACTTGCATTCCTTAAGGACATTGATTGCATTGATACAGTTCTTTTTAGGAATACAATTCTAGAAAGAGGTAAAGCATATGTTAGTAGCTATTATTTTTTGTAGTTTCTAGTCCTGTTAAAATCCAAATTATTTTATAGCTTCACTCTGGATTATGCTAGTGTAACCCAATTTACAGTAAGAAATTGATATAGTTGAAAGAATTCATATCTGAGGCAGTCAAGTCATTCAGAAAGTCGCCAGCTCATAAAATTTTATTAATCCTTTATGTTCTTTCCACTAACTCTTCATTTATCAGTAGTCATAAGAGAAATGTTTATCTATGACACTGAAATTTCCCCAAAATGTCTTTAGACCCTGCCCTATACGAATATTAACAAAGATCTTTATAATGGAATAATAGCTAATCTTACCAATCTACTTAATTTAGTTCAGTTAAACTACAAATTCAATAAATTATGCTTTACTCTAATGGGCTGAACATGACATGTATATTTTACTATTTTTTTTATGGGATATTTTCTTAATTACAACAGTTTTGGGAATTAGAATACTCTTACACTTCAGTTTGGGTCAACATTAAAATTCAGCTTTCCTTGAGGAACAATTCCTGGAGACATGCACATTCTGACCACTGCCTTTGGTTTTTGGTTAGGAGCATTATTTCTAGAGTACCTGTGCCCCAACCACAACCTCTGATAATTCTATGATCTGGCACAGGGCTTACCGGAACACAAATGGCGGTTGTTTTGAGCTTCTGTCAGATCAGGAATTATTTGCCCTCTGGTACATATATAGGAAATCTTTTCATTTTCGAGTTTTTTTCAACTTCCATAATTATTTCTGGTGTTCTTGGATATCAGCCAATCAGATTATTATAGTTTGTTCAGTTTGTTTTTAAAATGAAAATAATTTTGATTTCATGTTCTTTTAAAAATAAAGGGCATGTTTCCTTTTTAATTTTGTTAAATCTTATCCTCATTTTTCCTATTCTCCTGTAATTTCAAAAAGATTTATTTGCGACAACAAGACAAAACAGCAAGTATCAGTCAAAATGTACGAATTGCCAAGATGTCACTCATTGACCTGGCAGGGTCTGAGAGAGCCAGTACTACCAGTGCTAAAGGAGCCCGGTTTATTGAAGGCACAAATATCAATCGATCACTCTTAGCTCTTGGGAATGTTATCAATGCCTTAGCAGATACAAAGGTAGGTACTTTATGTTTCTTTATTTTAAGTATTTTGAAATATTGAAAAATGTGTAATTCCTAGGAAGTTACTACTTAAAATAATTTTGTTTTAAATATCTGTTATATACCAAATTTCAAGAATATATCAGTAATATTTGGATAGAGCAAAGACTGTAGAAAGTCTATGATACCAAAGCTATGTTTGGTTTGGTTTGGCTTAGTTTTAATTTCCAGTTTTATAATCAGAATTTGTTGAAAGAAATGTATTGAATATCATATTGATAGTTAATATTCTATGGTACTTTCTCATCACTTATTTTAAACCTGATTAATAAAATGACCATTTAGTGATCACTATACAACAAGCATAATTGAATTGGGATAAATTCAAAAACTACATTTTAGGAAAACAAATTCTGTTCTGATTAGTATTTTATATACTATAAAATTGGGTTAAATATTAAGAGTTAATTTTTCTTCAGATGAGGGGCTTAAGATATAAAATATAATTAAATCATCTAATAGTATAATGTTTATTAGATGCTTTTAGGCCATTTAAAAATATTTTACATCTACTATATGCCAGAGTGCTTACTAGAACACAGCATATTTGACAATTTCTGTGTTGGTAAAACTGACTTCCTTTTTTTTTTTTTTTAATTAAAATGTGATCATTAATTTAAGTTGAAGACAGGTTCAAGCTTTAAGAAATTTCTGTATTTAGGAAAATACAAGTCAACGAGTGCTAGGAAAATGTTGTATTTTGAATTAGTAAGAGTATATTAAAATGATTTGGGAAGTCTTTTTTAAAAAAGATAAATTCCTGAAATCATGTAAAAGCAAAGATGTCCTCTATATTCTAAGTTAAAATCTCAAACATGTAAGCAGACAGTATGGTATAGAGACTGGTTTTCTAAACTTAAGCCATTTATAGCATTTTTTCCATACCAACTTAATTTTTTTTTAATTTTTTATTGTTACGTTAATCACCATTCATTACATCATTAGTTTTAGATGTAGTGTTCCATGATTCATTGTTTGTGCATAACACCCAGTGCTCCATGCAGAACGTGCCCTCTTTAATACCCATCACCAGGCTAACCCATCCTCCCACCCCTCTCCCCTCTAGAACCCTCAGTTATACCAACTTAATTTTTAATAATTGACTCCTATTGAGTCATTTATGAGTCCGTGTTTAATGCATGTCTTGTACATATCAAATCATTTCAAGTTAACACCAGCAGCGCGCATTCCACACTATTTGGGAAACACTGCTATGGTGGAAAGCACAGTACTCCTGGGAGCTGGGACACCTAGGGCCTATTTCTAGCCCTGAGTTATCAGCCATGTTACCTGAAGCAAGTCATTTCACTTTTTGTTTAGCATCCGTTTTTCTCTTCTGTAATGTGAAAGATTTACATTGTATAACATAAGGTTGCTTTCAGCTTAACATTATAATGTTCTGTTTTTAGGGAAGTTGTGCTTTTTGGAAAATTTGTTTTTTACTTTAAAATCAGAACTGTATCTTTTAAGTAAAGGAAAACCTAGAAATATAAGTTCTCTTAGAGCTGTGTTGTCCTTTCAGACAAAGTCTCTGTAAGATTATAATTTTAATTTACTTTGTATCCATGTTAGCTAATTATTTAATGAGAGAAATAGCTCTCTGCCATGCAGGATTCTTATTACTCCTATATTAGATTTGAATAGGGCATACATTGCTTTTGTATTTTAATTTCTTTTTAAATAATGGAGATTTTTTTATATGAACATTTTGTTTCTGATAAAGAAAAGTTAATATGGAAAGATTTTGTTAACTATACCCCACACTCAGTTTTCCCAGTTGTTAACATCTCACATTTATTTGGTATACTTACCACAACTGATGAACCAATATTGATGTTTTTTTATTAACTAAAGTTTATATTTATTTAGATGGGAATATAATCTTTAAGTAGGATATTTGTTTTATATATTCACTCAGTAGTTCCATAAGATTCATTATCATCATTTCGATCACCAATTATATCGTAAGTCTGGGCAAAGTTGGGCAGTGCTTAAATTCTTAGAGTGAAGTGATAGCAGGTTTGAATTTAAATGTGGAAAATGACATAAGAATTCTTTTTTTTGTTCTTTCAGAGAAAGAATCCGCATATTCCTTACAGAAATAGTAAGCTCACTCGCTTGTTAAAGGATTCTCTTGGAGGAAACTGTCAAACTATAATGATAGCTGCTGTTAGTCCTTCCTCTGTGTTCTACGATGACACGTATAACACTCTTAAGTATGCTAACCGTGCAAAGGACATTAAATCTTCTGTAAGTGTGTTTAGTCTGCCTTTGTTGTAAGGGCATTGGATGTATACTATTTTTATAACTTTAAAAAATGTTAATTAGAGTTGTATTTTTACTAAGGAATTAGCAAACAGGGTTAGAAATGTCTTTATTAGCTTGGTTAATTGAGCATTAACTTGGACAATTAAACCATTAAGCATCTTGATTACATATATAATAGATACTATTATTTAGTCTTTTGGGAACTAGGATGCTTTAGTGCCTTTCTTCCTAACCTTTTTCATATCATGGCACATGATATTTTGATGGCACACTGGAATAATTGGTCAGAGCTTTAGCACATTTGTTACAGCCAAGGATAATGTTATCTGCTTTAACTTAGCACCACCCCTTTCTACCTGAAAACCTTGGACATGTTAGGTAATCTCTCCAAGCCTCAGTCATTTCATCTGTAAAATAGATAGATCTGCCTCAGTTTATAAAGTAAATAGCCCTTTTAAAATAATTCATAATATTGATGTAACCAATCTCTATATAGCTCTAACGATATAATAATGATTGGTTAGGTCAGTATTTTTGCCAGTAATTTGGGGTGACTAAAAAAATATAAGTCAACCATGATGTATTTTTAAAATCGCAGGATCTCAGGGTCAGAAAAAAACAAGAGTTTAAGTGGTATAATGGCTTCTGCTGTTTACCCCTCTGCTACTCCCACTGTATGAAGATGAGCGGGTTATTGTCTTTCTTTTTTTTTTTTTTTTTTTTTATTATGTTAGTCACCATACAGTACATCATTAGTTTTTGATGAAGTGTTCCATGATTCATTGTTTGCGTGTAACACCCAGTGCTCCAAGCAGTATGTACCCTCCTTAATACCCATCACCGGGCTAACCCATCCCCCTCACCCCCCTCCCCTCTAAAATCCTCAGTTTGTTTCTTGGAGTCCAGAGTCTCTTGTGGTTCGTCTCCGCCTCCGATTTCTCCCCCTTCATTTTTCCCTTCCTTCTCCTAACGTCCTCCATGCTATTCCTTATGTTCCACAAATAAGTGAAACCATATGATAATTGACTTTCTCTGCTTGACTTATTTCACTTAGCATAATCTCCTCCAGTCCCATTCATGTTGATGCAAAAGTTGGATATTCATCCTTTCTGATGGCTGAGTAACATTCCATCATATATATGGACCACATCTTCTTTATCCATTCGTCTGTTGAAGAGCATCTCAGCTCTTTCCACAGTTTGGCTATTGTGGACATTGCTGCTATGAACATTGTGGTGCATATGTCCCTTCTTTTCACTACATCTGTATCTTTGGGGTAAATACCCAGTAGTGCAATTGCTGGGTCATAGGGTAGCTCTATTTTCAACTTTTTGAGGAACCCCCACACTGTTATTGTCTTTCTTAAAGAAATGTTCATATACTCTATATAATTAATTGGAAAAGGATATTCTCTATGGGTATGCAAAGCTTTTCACACGTTTTTCATGTAGTCCTTACAGCAACCCACTGAGGAAGGCTCTACTTTACAGTTGAGGAATCCCATGCTCAGAATTTTAAGTACCAAATTCTAAATCAGTTAAGTGAGAAGTGGACAGGGCCTCGAAATCAAGTATTTGAACTTCTGTTTGATGTTCTTCCACTATTCCGTAGCTGCCAAGGAGCCCATACAATTATAAAAAGGATAAAATGTAATAACTCATTAAAAACTAGTGAACTTAGAAATTATTGAAACTTAAAATTATCTCTAAATTTCTTAAAAGTCAGAGGAAAAAGAAAGTGGGCAATTTTAATTATAATGTGAAGAATGCTTTGTAAGTTCTTAAAACTACCTTTTCTCAGATAGTAAGATAATTTCTTTATAATTTCATTTATTTTATAAATGTGCTCAGCATATCCTCTTGTTATAGATTTTGAACATAAGTGTAATTGATCATGATTGTCACGATTGTAATTGTCACAAATTCTGAATTCATGGAGCTGAATTAATAAGGATATAATGCCATTTTTTTGTATATATAGTTATGTGATTATCTCTCTATACATATGCAATCATAATTTCTATCTTTTTAACAGTTGAAGAGCAATGTTCTTAACCTCGACAATCATATAACTCAGTATGTAAAGATCTGTAATGAGCAAAAGGAAGAGGTATGTCTAATTTCCCTTAGTTCCTCATTTATGGGATTCTGCAAACTTAATTGCCTAAAAATTTGACATTTTTTCCTATTACAGTTGAAAATCTGGCATGTTCAGTTATTTTTCACAGCTAAAATTTTTCTGTAGCCATGTATAATAGAGATAAATAATTTGTATTTTAACTAGTGTTTCTCTCTACTAGATCTTAATGTTAAAAGAAAAATTAAAAGCCTATGAAGAACAGAAAGCCCTTACTGAGGAAAATAACAAAGCAAAATTAATGATTTCAAACCCTCAGGAAAAAGAAATTGAAAGGTAAAAATGACATTAAGATCTCACTTTGAGGATTTTATGTTATCATCATTTGTTGTATGTCTTTATATATTCTCAACTGAATTCAGGAAGCCACTGACTACTGCTCTTTATATTTTGCACACTTTGGAGATCAGATCATTTTATTTTATTTATTTATTTATTTTTTAGTTCTGGTGGTCACCTCCCAAGCTCTAGTGTTTATACTTTTTTTTTTTTTTAAGATTTTATTTATTTGAGACAGAGAGAATGAGAGAGAGAGAGAGAGCACATGAGAGGGGGGAGGGTCAGAGGGAGAAGCAGGCTCCCCGCCGAGCAGGGAGCCCGATGCGGGACTCGATCCAGGGACTCCAGGATCATGACCCGAGCCGAAAGCAGTCGCCCAACCAACTGAGCCACCCAGGCGCCCCAGGAGATCAGATCATTTTAATATGTGATTGTGATTATACCAGGACTTAGGTATAAGATGGAGAAAGTAAGGCCAATTATGTCACTTAAGAAATTAGTTTTTTAGCAGTTTTCATATTTTTCTTCTCAGGTATCTTATTCCATTCAGGCTGTTGTAACAAAATACCACAGACTGGTCTCTTATAAACAAAACAAACAAAATTATTTCTCATAGTTCTGGAGGTTGGAAGTCCCAAGATCAGGGGGCTGGCATAGTTGGGTGAAGGCATTTCTTTCAAGCTGAAGATTTCAATGCCTGAATCCTCATATGGACTCTGGGAGCCTCTTTTTAAGGTTACTAATCTCATCCACGGCGGGGGGGGGGGGGGGTTCTGCTCTCATGAACTGATTACCTCCCAAAGGCCCCACCTCCTAATACCATCACCTTGCATGTTAGGTTTCAACATAGGAATTTTGGGTAACAAACATTTAGGCAGTCTCATCTGGCATAATATCATTATTTGTATAATTCATATAAATTTTATCTACCTTTTCTTGACTATGTATAACTCTAATAATTCATGTATTTAGTTTGTTTAGTTAATTATTTGAAGGGACATCTATGAGTGATATAAATTAATATAGAATTTTGATAAATTCCAACTAAGCTTTTTAACAGGTAAATTTTTAAAAAAGAAAGTTGTTAATACAATATTCACAAGTACTTTTCCCCTAAGCAGTTCAGATAATTTTCCAAATTGTCCCAATGGAATACTAGTTCAAAAGCTGTGAATCTTGAGTAGTTCTAAGAAGGCACTAAGAAATTCCTGGATCAAACGAATTTGGAAATTACTTCTTATTTAAGGAATCTAGGTGTTTTCCAAAGTACGTCAGTTTATTAAAGGCTCTGAGAGGTCTTGTAATAAAGGAATCTGTCCAAACTCGATTAAAGTTCAGTGAAGTTAAACTTATTTTATATTCTCCAGAGCCAATGTTCTGTTATCACTAGTATGAAAAACTAACCACAACTTAAACCAATGATTATTCACACCGTTTTGGAACTCTAGAGTTTATAGCAGTGTCTTGATATACATAAGGAAGACTAGTGAATGGTGACTTTCAACCTAGTTTCAGATACAACACCTTTTTTAAATTTGGATTTGTATATTGAAGTTTACATAAAATATCCTTGATTTGAAAAAAATATTTTTTGACTCAGTTGACCCCAAATGCTAAGTAATTAATACTTCTGATAATAATGCTTTAGTTTTGTAGATGGCTTTATAGTTTTTGATGATTTTTATGCCCATATTAATCTGATCACTCCAACAATCCTTTGAAATTTGAAGTGGGATATTGTTTTCTCAAAGATAAGGCAAGAACTATAAATCATCTCTTTCAAATATTAATCTTTTTCTTCCAGACTGTGCTATTTTACAAATATCTTAAAGAGGTAATTAAACAGTTATTTCTATCAATGACAATCAGTTTTTCATATAGCATAAAGTTGACCTATATATTGTTATAGTACCAGAGCTCTGTTTATGCTGGAAATTTTCTAAAATAGGTTATTTTCTTGTTAATCCCTCCAACAACCGGTTGTCAAAATAAAATTGTTACATTTATGATGCTTTTTGTTATATCCCACCAATCTTACAGTGCCTTTTTTTTTTTTTTTTTAAAGATTTTATTTATTTATTTGAGAGAGAGTGAGCAACAGAGTGCACAAACAGGGGGAGCAGCAGAAGCAGAGGGAGAAGCAGGCTTCCTGATGAGCAGGGAGCCTGATGAAGGGCTCGATCCCAGGACCCTGGGATCATGACCTGAGCCGAAGGCAGTCGCTTAACCGACTGAGCCACCCAGGCACTTACAGTGACCTTTGAAAAATAAATGAAGTGAAAGTCATTCCTTGTTACACAGTTTAACTTATCAAAGAGAGCTTTTAACTGACATATTATTAGTTGTTGTTAGGTTTCATTTTTTTTTTAATTTTATTATGTTATGTTAGTCACCATATAATACATCATTAGTTTTTGATGTGGTGATCCACGATCCATTGTTTTCGTATAACACCCGGTGCTCCATGCAGTACGTGCCCTCCTTAATACCCATCACCAGGCTAACCAATCCCCTCTCCCCCCTCCCCTTTAAAACCCTGTTTGTTTCTCAGAGTCCATAGTCTCTCATGGTTCATCTCTGCCTCCGATCCCCCACCCTTCATTTTTTCCTTCCTTCTCCTAATGTCCTCCATGCTATTCTTTATGTTCCACAAATAAGTGAAACCATATGATAATTGACTTTCTCTGCTTGACTTATTTCACTTAACATAATCTCCTCCAGTTCCATCCATGTTGATGTAAAAGTTGGGTATTCATCCTTTCTGATGGCTGAGTAATATTCCATTGTATATATGGACCACATCTTCTTTATCCATTCATCTGTTGAAGGGCATCTCTGCTCTTTCCACAGTTTGGCTATTGTGGACATTGCTGCTATGAACATTGGGGTGCATATGGCCCTTCTTTTCACTACATCTGTGTCTTTGGGGTAAATACC
>NW_022590244.1:0-18957 GCF_004348235.1 Phoca vitulina | reverse complement strand
AGTGCAATTGCTGGGTCATAGGGTAGCTCTATTTTTAAATTTTTGAGGAACCTCCACACTGTTTTCCAAAGTGGCTGTACCAACTTGCATTCCCACCAACAGTGTAAGAGGGTTCCCCTTTCTCCACAACCACTCCAACATTTGTTGTTTCTTTCCCTGTCCATTTTTGCCATTCTAACTGGTGTAAGGTGGTATCTCAGTGTGGTTTTGATTTGGATTTCCCTGATGGCTAATGATGATGAACATTTTTTCATGTGTCTGTTAGCCATTTGTATGTCTTCTTCAGAGAAGTGTCTGTTCATCTCTTCTGCCCACTTTTTGACTTGATTATTGGTTTTTTCAGTGTTGAGTTTGAGAAGTTCTTTATAGATTTTGGATACCAGCCCTTTATCTATAGTGTCATTTGCAAATATCTTCTCCCATTCTGTGGGTTGCCTCTTTGTTTTGTTGACTGTTTCCTTTGCTGTGCAGAAGCTTTTTATCTTGATGAAGTCCCAAAAGTTCATTTTTGCTTTTGTTTCACTAGCTTTTGGAGATGTATCTTGAAAGAAGTTGCTGTGGGTGATGTCAAAGAGGTTACTGCCTATGTTCTCCTCTAGGATTTTGATGGATTCTTGTCTCACATTGAGGTCTTTCATCCACTTTATCTTTGTGAATGGTGTTAGAGAATGGTCGAGTTTCATTCTTCTGCATGTGGCTGTCCAATTTTCCCAGCACCATTTATTGAAGAGACTGTCTTTTTTCCATTGCATGTTTTTTCCTGCTCTGTCAAAGATTATTTGACCATAGAGTTGAGGGTCCATATCTGGGTTCTCTATTCTGTTCCATTGGTCTGTATGTCTGTTTTTGTGCCAGTACCATGCTGTCTTGGTGATCACAGCTTTGTAATATAGCTTGAAATCGGGCAACGTGATGCCCCCAGCTTTGTTTTTCTTTTTCAACATCTCCTTGGCGATTCGGGGTCTTTTCTGATTCCATACAAATTTTAGGATTGTTTGTTCCAGCACTTTGAAAAATGTCATTGGAATTTTGATTGGGATGGCATTGAAGGTATAGATTGCTCTGGGTAGCATAGACATTTTAACAATGTTTATTCTTCCGATCCATGAGCATGGAATATTTTTCCATCTTTTTGTGTCTTCTTCAATTTCTTTCATGAGTGTTTTGTAGTTCCTAGAGTATAGATCCTTTACCTCTTTGGTTAGGTTTATTCCGAGGTATCTTATGGTTTTTGGTGGTATTGTAAATGGAATCGTTTCTTTAATTTCTCTTTCTACAGTTGCGTTGTTAGTGTATAAGAAAGCAACTGATTTCTGTGCATTGATTTTGTATCCTGCCACATTACTGAATTACTGGATGAGTTCTAGTAATTTGGGGGTGGAGTCTTTTGGGTTTTCCACATAAAGTATCATGTCGTCTGCAAAAAGAGAGAGTTTGACTTCTTCTTTGCCAATTTGAATACCTTTTATTTCTTTTTGTTGTCTGATTGCTGTTGCTAGGACTTCTAGTACTATGTTGAACAACAGTGGTGAGAGTGGGCACCCTTGACGTGTTCCTGATCTTAAGGGAAAGGCTCTCAGCTTTTCCCCATTGAGGATGATATTCGCTGTGGGTTTTTCATAGATGGATTTTATAAGCTTGAGGACTGTTCCCTCTATCCCTATACTCTGGAGAGTTTTAATCAGGAAAGGATGTTGTATTTTGTCAAATGCTTTTTCTGCATCAATTGAGAGGACCATATGGTTCTTCTCCCTCCTCTTGTTAATGTGTTCTATCACATTGATTGATTTGCGAATGATGAACCACCCTTGCATCCCCGAGATAAATCCCACTTGGTCGTGGTGGATGATCCTTTTAATGTATTGTTGGATCCTGTTAGCTAGGATTTTTTGAGGATTTTGGAATCCATATTCATCAGGGATAGCGGTCTGAAATTCTCCTTTTTGATGGGGTCTTCGCCTGGTTTGGGGATTAAGGTAATGCTGGCCTCATAGAATGAGTTTGGAAGTTTTCCTTCTGTTTCTATTTTTTGAAACAGCTTCAGTAGAATAGGTATTATTTCTTCTTTGAATGTTTGGTAGAATTCCCCAGGGAATCCATCAGGCCTTGGACTCTTGTTTTTTGGGAGGTTTTTGATCACTGCTTCAATCTCGTTACTGGTTATTGGCCTATTCAGGTTGTCAATTTCTTCCTGTTTCAGTCTTGGCAACTTATAGGTTTCCAGGAAGGCCTCCATTTCATCCAGATTGCTCAGTTTATTGGTATATACTTGTTGATGATAATTTCTAATAATTGTTTCTATTTCCTTGGTGTTAGTCGTGATCTCTCCCCTTTCATTCGTAATTTTATTAATTTGGGTCCTTTCTCTTTTCTTTTGGATAAGTCTGGCCAGTGGTTTATCAATCTTATTAATTCTTTCAAAGAACCAGCTTCTAGTTTCATTGATCTGATCTACTGTGTTTCTGGTTTCTAATTCATTGATTTCTGCTCTAATTTTAATTATTTCTCTTCTAATGCGTGGCTTAGGCGTCGTTTGTTGCTTTTTCTCTAGTTCTTTAAGGTGTAGAGTTAGTTGGTGAATTCGGGATTTTTCTGTTTTTTTGAGTGAGGCGTGGATGGCTATGTATTTCCCACTTAGGACCGCCTTTGCAGTATCCCATAGGTTTTGGACTGATGTGTTTCCATTCTCATTGATTTCCATGAATTGTTTAAGTTCTTTGATTCCTTGGTTGACCCAAACATTCTTGAGCAGAGTGGTCTTTAGCTTCCAAGCGTTTGAATTTCTGCCAAATTTTTTCTTGTGATTGAGTTCCAGTTTTAGAGCATTGTGGTCTGAGAGTATGCAGGGAATAATCTCAGTCTTTTGGTATCGGTTGAGACCTGATTTGTGACCCAGTATATGGTCTATTCTGGAGAAAGTTCCATGTGCGCTCGAGAAGAATGAGTATTCTGTTGTTTTAGGGTGGAATGTTCTGTAAATATCTATGAGGTCCATCTGGTCCAATGTATCATTCAAAGCTCTTGTTTCCTTGTTGATTTTCTGCTTAGATGATCTGTCCATTGCTGAGAGTGGAGTATTGAGCTCTCCTACAATTAACGTATTGTTATCAATATGACTCTTTATTTTGGTTAACAGTTGGCTTATGTAGATGGCTGCTCCCATGTTGGGGGCATAGATATTTACAATTGTTAGATCTTCTTGTTGGATAGACCCTTTAAGAATGATATATTGTCCTTCTGTGTCTCTTATTACAGACTTTAGTTTAAAATCTAATTTGTCTGATGCAAGAATTGCTACCCCAGCTTTCTTTTGAGGTCCGCTGGCATGGAAAATGGATCTCCATCCCTTCACTTTCAGTCTGGATGTATCTATAGGTTCAAAATGAGTCTCTTATAGACAGCATATGGATGGGTCCTGTCTTTTTATCCAGTCCGCAACCCTGTGCCGTTTTATGGGAGCGTTTAGGCCATTCACGTTGAGAGTGATTATTGAAAGATATGAATTAATTGTCATCATGTTGCCTGTGAAGACGTTGTTTTTATAGATTGTCCCTGTAAATTTCTGTTGTAGATCACTCTTGGAGTCTTTCTCCTTTTATAGAACCCCCCTTAATATTTCTTGCAGGGCCGGCTTAGTGGTCACATATTCTTTCAGCTTCTGCCAGTTGTGGAAGCTCTGCATCTCCCCATCCATTCTAAACGAAAGCCTTGCCGGATAAAGTATTCTTGGCTGCATGTTCTTCTCATTTAGTACCCTGAATATGTCTTGCCAGGCCTTTCTGGCTTGCCAGGTCTCTGTGGATAGATCTGACGTTATTCTGATGTTCCTCCCTCTGTACGTAAGGAATCTCTTCCCCCTAACTGCCCTTAAGATGGTTTCCTTCGTTCTAAGATTTGCAAGTTTTACTATTACATGCCGGGGTGTTGGCCTGTTTTCCTTGATCTTGGGAGGGGTCCTCTCTGCCTCTAGGACTCAAATGTTTGTTTCATTCCCCAGATTAGGGAAGTTCTCAGCTACGATTTGCTCAAATACATCTTCTAGTCCTCTCTCTCTCTCCACTCCCTCCGGGATTCCAATTATTCTGACATTGGAACGCCTCATGGTGTCACTTATTTCTCTGATTCTATTTTCATGGATTCTGAATTGTTTTTCCCTGGCCTCCTCTTTTCCCTTTTTATCTATTATATTGTCTTCCAGGTTGCTTATTCTCTCTTCTGTCTCAGTTACCCTATCTGTTAGATTATCTAGATTGGATTGGATCTCATTGATAGCATTTTTAAGTTCTGCCAATTCACCTTTTATTTCTGCCCTTAGAGACTCTATGTTGCCATTAATTGATTTCTCCATTCTAGCCATTGTCTTCACAATTGCTAGCCTGAATTCCATCTCCGACATCTTGGTTATATCTGCATCCATTTGTAAATCTGCAGCATAAGTCATAATCTCTGAGTCTTTTCTGTTTTGGGGGCTCCTCCTCCTAGTCATTCTGTTGATGGGTGTTTGAGGGAATGTATAGAGTCCAAATTATTGACCAGAACCCAAGCAAGATGCACCTGTTTTCTTGGGACCTTAGGGTTGCTGGCTTCTTGTTTTCCCAGCCTGTCTTCTGCGGGAGGGGCCTGCCGGGCTGTTACTCAGGCAACCCTGTTTGGGCGGAGTTGCGCTGCACCCCTGTGGTGGGGGATGGGCTCAGTGGGAATCAGTCTTTGGGGCTTTTGTTCTCTGGCGCCTTTCCCTGGCAGCTTTCTGCGTCTCTTCCGCGAGTCAGAGGAGAAGAGACCGTTTCCAACCCTCTGCCTCAGAGCAGAGAGACCGCAGTCTGTTCTTCAGTGAGCTCTCCAGGCCACACTGTCTCCGTTTCTGTCCGTGGTGCTATAAACTGCAGCGTCCTGGGTTGTGTGCCCCTCCACAGCGTTCCCAGTCCTGCCTCCAGGTCGGGGCACATCTCTGCCCTTTGTGCTTCTAAAACCGCCAGCCACTCCCACTTCGCGCGCGCGACTCCGCCGCTCGGGGTTTCCACCCCGGGGGTTGCAGTTCACCAGCGCGACCCCGGCGCACCGGGTTTCCGTCTCACTGGCTGCAGTTTGCATGTGTGCAACCGTCTCTCCGGGTTTCTGTCCAGGGGGCTGGGGTTCGCGTGCGCGCAACCCTGCCGCACTGGTTTTCCACCCCGGGGGCTGCCCTAAAGTCCTTTCCCAACGCTACCGGTCTGCGAGTCTGTGCCCCGCCCGCAGCGCGCGAGGCTGTCACTCACCGGCGGTGTAGGATCCCCACGTCCAGGCACCCTCCCGCTGCCGTTTATCCTCTGATATCTGCCCGCAGAATCACGGCTCTCCGCTTCGTACCTCAAAACCAACTGCCTGCGATATTCTGTTTGTAGAGATCCAGATCTTCTTACATCTCAGGCTGGTTTCATGGGTGCTCAGAGTGGTCTGGTAGATATCCAGCTCAATTCCGGGGACCAGTTGAAATAGGGTCCCCTACTCCTCCGCCATCTTTCCCCCCTCCCCTTTAGAAATCTTTAAGAAGTACCATGGCCCATTCAAACTATTCTGTCATATAGAATTTTCTTATGAATATATAAAATCATTAAAATTCCTGGTCTTAAGTATTTGTTACACATCTTACTCTTTTTCTGCGGAGTATTTTATTTTGGACTAATTTCTGATTAGCAAGATTAACACAAAGAACTTCCAGATACCCTTTATCCAGATCCCCCATATGTTAACATTTTACTATCTTTGCTTTCTCCCTCTGTATGTGTGTGTATCTATTTCTTTTTCTGAACTGTTTAAGTTACAGACTTGTAAAAACAGGACATTTTCTTAAATAACCACTGAATAGTTATCAAAATCAGGAAATTAACAATGATTGAACACCAGTACCTAATCTATAAATCTTAATAAGATTTTGCCAATTATTCTGATGATGCCCTTTATTGAAAAAGAAAATCTAAGATCATAAATTGCATTCAGTTGTTATATCTCTTTAGTCTCAATCTGGATTTTTTTTCTGTGTTTTATGTCACTGTCATAAAGCCCCTAATTTGGGTTAGTCAATGATTAGATTCAGGTTATGCACTGGCAGAAACACCATGGAAGTAATGTTGAGTTCTTATAGTAGCATATCAAGAGGCTGGTATGGTTAGTTAGTCCCATTACTGGCTTTGTTAACTTTGATCCATTTCATTATGTTGGTCTTGGCA
Source organism: Phoca vitulina (assembly GCF_004348235.1). Classification (NCBI taxonomy): domain Eukaryota; kingdom Metazoa; phylum Chordata; class Mammalia; order Carnivora; family Phocidae; genus Phoca; species Phoca vitulina. The sequence continues at coordinate 12,751 of NW_022590244.1, read as the reverse complement.
GAATTTCTGCACTATAAAGATACTACTTTACCCTTTATCCTCTTATTCCTCAAATTTTCATCTGTTACTATTGACATCCACTGATGATTCATGCCTAAATCAATTATTATTATGATGGTAGATAATAGTGATATTTAAATTCCATCATTTTGTCTACATTTATTCATTGGCTTTCTACTATATGGAAGAACTTTTCCTTTATTATATCAGTGTGGATTCATAGATTCTTAATATTATTTAATAGCTTATAATCCTTTTCTGAAATTATTTATTCGTATGCTCAAATTATGCTAGATTTGGCCAATCAAGGCTCCTTCATGCTGTCTCTTGGGTCCTCATTCTTTGAGGTCTTCTGCCCCCTTAGTAATAGGTGACATTCAACAAATCATAACTAGGATATAGGCACACTAACTTTTCATTCAGGTAGTGTTTCAGATACCAGTAAAGAAACAAATCCATGATTTTACTGCCTATTCATTTGTGGTATCAGAGAAAAAATTTCTGGTAGTCACAGCTCTCTTGTTGACAACTGGTAGTTTGGTTCCTACTGAGAAAGGTTCTTCATATTTCAAAAATTGGTTAAGATATGTATGTTGAGAAAAATTTTCTTGTCTACAGAACTTGGAAATAAAAGAGAAATAAAACTCATTTTCTATAGTTAAGTACTGAAAAAAATTGCTTTGAACTTAATTTGGTAAAGAACATAGCAATATTATTTATTTCTTCCTTAGACTCTTTTATAAATGGGCGAATTTTGAAATTTGGTTATTTTTATAATGTTTTTAACTGTTTTTTCTTTCTTTTAATCCGCCTTTGTTTTATTAATGGTAAGGCAATGTCTGATCTAATGGCTTTCCACTCAGGCTGTGCACCATACTTGGCTTATGGAGGTTTTTAAAAATAGACATGCCTAGGCCTCAACCCTTGGACATTTTAATTTAATAGGTCTGGATTGTGGCCGAGGCACCTATGTTTTTTAAAAGCTCCCAGGTGATTCTGATGTGTAGACTGGCTTGAGATTGGTTGTTCTAATTTTGTATTTTGTATGATTGAAATGGGTAAGGGGAAGCATTTGAAAAGTGACTACTGCTTATCAGAAAAATAAGAACCAAAAAATTACATCTTCATATTTTACTACTTTTAAGAGTTTTATTACATTTAAAAGTGGTTATCATTCATTGTAGAAAATCTTACCAGCAATGAAGTATCACTACAGACTATTTATTAGAACATGGAAATAACTTATACCAAATAATTCTTAAAGCCTAAGTCTGTATGCTTTTTTAAATCTTACCAGTTGTGATCATTTGGTTGGCAAGTAGAAAATTAAGTACCTTTAATAAATTTGTAAAAACAGATCAATAGTACTCTATACATTGTTTATAGAAATTACTAAAAAAATTGCTAAAAAATTACTAAAAAAGGAATTGCTTACAGAAATTACTGGGGGAAAAAATTTGCCAAAGACCTAAAATACAGATGTATATTCAGTGCCATGCAGTAGAATGAGGATATCTGGACTCCCATCCCTACAGTGCTATTACTTTTGTGACCATGAACAAATCACTTAACCTCCTAGGGCCTTAGTTCCTAAAGAGGGGGTAAAGGGGTCCTATTATGGGACTTATTATTAAGAATTGCATATTAAATTTAATGTAAATAAAGGAGAAATGAAATAAATACTGTCGATCCTTGAGTATGGGTTTTAACTCTTAAGCTCAAAAATTTAAAAAGTTTTGACTATTTGGACATCATGAAATAATAAACATCTTCAGTAAGAACCATGCCACCTCCATATAACTTACTAGAATTTCCCAAGACCATGTGTCCCATATACTTCCAGAAAATAGGAGAAGGCAATTCAAGCTATCTTATTTCTGTTTCACCGTAATCATCAAGTTAGGAATTATGGAGAGAGAGTGTAATGATTCCACCCTTAAATTTCAGTTGCAAACTGAAAACTCTTCTGTTTTTTCAGATGATAGAAAATTAATGACAACCTGAAATAGAAGGGGTGAGATGAATGCAAATGAGTTGCTGCTTACCTTTAAGATGTAATTCTAATACAATTTTAAGTCAGCAACATGTGTGATGTCACTATTATTTCAACATCAGTGCTAAAGCAGGGTTTTTTTGTTTTTTGTTTTGTTTTTCCTTAAGGTATATAATGAACAGATTCGTGACCTCTTAGTAAATTCAGGGCCACTTGCTGTTCGGGAAGATGCCCAAAAAGGGGTAGTCGTTCAGGGATTGACTTTACATCAGGTATGTTTATAAATTTCTTTTTCCTTATTGTAATAATAAGTGTGGTTATTTAGCCATTTACTTATTTTCTGTTGTGTTCAAGAAAGAAGAAAAATAATGAAGGGCAGAATTAAAATAATCAGAATATATCTTCAATATTATTTTGTTTTCCTTTGAAATAATTGAATGAGCTTTTCTCTTTGTAGTTGTTTTTGGGCAAGAGGGTTGGGGTTTTTTGTTTGTTTGTTTTTTTAGAGAGAGCAAGAGCTCAAGGGGAAGGACAGAGGGAGAAAGAGAATCTTAAGCAGGCTCTACACCCAGCATGGAGCCCAACATGGGGTTCAGTCTCACAACCCTGAGATTATGACCTGAGCCAAAATCAAGAGTCCAACGCTTAACTGACTGAGCCACCCAGTCACTCTAAATGAGCTTTTCTTTTAAAAATCTTGCAAATTTGAACTCTGTATTCTGCTTAATACATTTATATTTTATCTCCTCCAATAGATAAGATTTTATCTTTTATGTCTCATATAACACCAAAGAATAGTTGACCCTTGAACAATATGGGTTTGAGATGAACAGGTCCTCTTATATGCGGATTTTTTTTATAAATACAGTACACTATACAGTGGCTAACTGAACATAATAAAATAAAATAAATACAGTACAGTACTGCAAGTGTATTTTTTCTTTCTTATGATTCTCTTCATAACATTTCCTTTTCTCTAGCTTCATTTATTGTAAGAATATAGTATATAATATATGTAATATACAAAATGTGTACTAATTAACTGTTCATATAATCAGTAAGGTTTGAAGTCAACAGTAGGTTATTAGCAAAACTTTTGGGAAGTCATAAGTTACATGTGGATTCTCAGTTGCCTGGAGGGGAGAGGTGTGTCAGCGCCCTGAACCCCCGCATTGTTCAAAGGTCAACTGTATATCTTTTGCTTAGTACTATGTAGGAAATATTTAATGGGATACAATTTATAGAATGCATTTTTACCTTTTATTTTATCTTTAAAAGTCTTTTTTCTTGTTAAAAGATTATTAAAAATTTTAAAGATAGATGGCTATTTGTATGTTTTTCTTCCACTTAAAACTTCTCTAGCCCAAATCCTCAGAGGAGATTTTACAGTTATTGGATAGTGGAAACAAAAACAGGACACAGCATCCCACTGATATGAATGCCACATCTTCTCGTTCTCATGCTGTTTTCCAGGTAACAGGCCAGTAGACTATTGTTCTTAAAATTTAATTTAAAATAAACAAGGCCAAATTCACGTGGGGTAATTTTCATATATGCAAAGAAAATCCCTTCAGCTATCTGCTCCTTCCTCAGCATTTCCTTTATTTTGGAGCTTTGAAAAGATTTTATCAAGAATAATCAGAATTGAGATGATGTAAATCAGAAGTATAAATTTTTACTGTGTGAAGATACAGGATAATAAGGTGGTAGCGTTAAAGGGTTTTTTTCCTTGTGTTTTTTAGTTAGTGAAAATATTTAATCTTTCCTAAGGATAATCTTATATTTAGAACAAACCTTCTCTTTTTAGGTATAGATTTACAGAAGCAATAAATTGGGGAGATTCTGATTCACTTTTTTAAAGATTTCATCATAGGGACCTTGCAAATACTTGCATTCCTTAAGGACATTGATTGCATTGATACAGTTCTTTTTAGGAATACAATTCTAGAAAGAGGTAAAGCATATGTTAGTAGCTATTATTTTTTGTAGTTTCTAGTCCTGTTAAAATCCAAATTATTTTATAGCTTCACTCTGGATTATGCTAGTGTAACCCAATTTACAGTAAGAAATTGATATAGTTGAAAGAATTCATATCTGAGGCAGTCAAGTCATTCAGAAAGTCGCCAGCTCATAAAATTTTATTAATCCTTTATGTTCTTTCCACTAACTCTTCATTTATCAGTAGTCATAAGAGAAATGTTTATCTATGACACTGAAATTTCCCCAAAATGTCTTTAGACCCTGCCCTATACGAATATTAACAAAGATCTTTATAATGGAATAATAGCTAATCTTACCAATCTACTTAATTTAGTTCAGTTAAACTACAAATTCAATAAATTATGCTTTACTCTAATGGGCTGAACATGACATGTATATTTTACTATTTTTTTTATGGGATATTTTCTTAATTACAACAGTTTTGGGAATTAGAATACTCTTACACTTCAGTTTGGGTCAACATTAAAATTCAGCTTTCCTTGAGGAACAATTCCTGGAGACATGCACATTCTGACCACTGCCTTTGGTTTTTGGTTAGGAGCATTATTTCTAGAGTACCTGTGCCCCAACCACAACCTCTGATAATTCTATGATCTGGCACAGGGCTTACCGGAACACAAATGGCGGTTGTTTTGAGCTTCTGTCAGATCAGGAATTATTTGCCCTCTGGTACATATATAGGAAATCTTTTCATTTTCGAGTTTTTTTCAACTTCCATAATTATTTCTGGTGTTCTTGGATATCAGCCAATCAGATTATTATAGTTTGTTCAGTTTGTTTTTAAAATGAAAATAATTTTGATTTCATGTTCTTTTAAAAATAAAGGGCATGTTTCCTTTTTAATTTTGTTAAATCTTATCCTCATTTTTCCTATTCTCCTGTAATTTCAAAAAGATTTATTTGCGACAACAAGACAAAACAGCAAGTATCAGTCAAAATGTACGAATTGCCAAGATGTCACTCATTGACCTGGCAGGGTCTGAGAGAGCCAGTACTACCAGTGCTAAAGGAGCCCGGTTTATTGAAGGCACAAATATCAATCGATCACTCTTAGCTCTTGGGAATGTTATCAATGCCTTAGCAGATACAAAGGTAGGTACTTTATGTTTCTTTATTTTAAGTATTTTGAAATATTGAAAAATGTGTAATTCCTAGGAAGTTACTACTTAAAATAATTTTGTTTTAAATATCTGTTATATACCAAATTTCAAGAATATATCAGTAATATTTGGATAGAGCAAAGACTGTAGAAAGTCTATGATACCAAAGCTATGTTTGGTTTGGTTTGGCTTAGTTTTAATTTCCAGTTTTATAATCAGAATTTGTTGAAAGAAATGTATTGAATATCATATTGATAGTTAATATTCTATGGTACTTTCTCATCACTTATTTTAAACCTGATTAATAAAATGACCATTTAGTGATCACTATACAACAAGCATAATTGAATTGGGATAAATTCAAAAACTACATTTTAGGAAAACAAATTCTGTTCTGATTAGTATTTTATATACTATAAAATTGGGTTAAATATTAAGAGTTAATTTTTCTTCAGATGAGGGGCTTAAGATATAAAATATAATTAAATCATCTAATAGTATAATGTTTATTAGATGCTTTTAGGCCATTTAAAAATATTTTACATCTACTATATGCCAGAGTGCTTACTAGAACACAGCATATTTGACAATTTCTGTGTTGGTAAAACTGACTTCCTTTTTTTTTTTTTTTTAATTAAAATGTGATCATTAATTTAAGTTGAAGACAGGTTCAAGCTTTAAGAAATTTCTGTATTTAGGAAAATACAAGTCAACGAGTGCTAGGAAAATGTTGTATTTTGAATTAGTAAGAGTATATTAAAATGATTTGGGAAGTCTTTTTTAAAAAAGATAAATTCCTGAAATCATGTAAAAGCAAAGATGTCCTCTATATTCTAAGTTAAAATCTCAAACATGTAAGCAGACAGTATGGTATAGAGACTGGTTTTCTAAACTTAAGCCATTTATAGCATTTTTTCCATACCAACTTAATTTTTTTTTAATTTTTTATTGTTACGTTAATCACCATTCATTACATCATTAGTTTTAGATGTAGTGTTCCATGATTCATTGTTTGTGCATAACACCCAGTGCTCCATGCAGAACGTGCCCTCTTTAATACCCATCACCAGGCTAACCCATCCTCCCACCCCTCTCCCCTCTAGAACCCTCAGTTATACCAACTTAATTTTTAATAATTGACTCCTATTGAGTCATTTATGAGTCCGTGTTTAATGCATGTCTTGTACATATCAAATCATTTCAAGTTAACACCAGCAGCGCGCATTCCACACTATTTGGGAAACACTGCTATGGTGGAAAGCACAGTACTCCTGGGAGCTGGGACACCTAGGGCCTATTTCTAGCCCTGAGTTATCAGCCATGTTACCTGAAGCAAGTCATTTCACTTTTTGTTTAGCATCCGTTTTTCTCTTCTGTAATGTGAAAGATTTACATTGTATAACATAAGGTTGCTTTCAGCTTAACATTATAATGTTCTGTTTTTAGGGAAGTTGTGCTTTTTGGAAAATTTGTTTTTTACTTTAAAATCAGAACTGTATCTTTTAAGTAAAGGAAAACCTAGAAATATAAGTTCTCTTAGAGCTGTGTTGTCCTTTCAGACAAAGTCTCTGTAAGATTATAATTTTAATTTACTTTGTATCCATGTTAGCTAATTATTTAATGAGAGAAATAGCTCTCTGCCATGCAGGATTCTTATTACTCCTATATTAGATTTGAATAGGGCATACATTGCTTTTGTATTTTAATTTCTTTTTAAATAATGGAGATTTTTTTATATGAACATTTTGTTTCTGATAAAGAAAAGTTAATATGGAAAGATTTTGTTAACTATACCCCACACTCAGTTTTCCCAGTTGTTAACATCTCACATTTATTTGGTATACTTACCACAACTGATGAACCAATATTGATGTTTTTTTATTAACTAAAGTTTATATTTATTTAGATGGGAATATAATCTTTAAGTAGGATATTTGTTTTATATATTCACTCAGTAGTTCCATAAGATTCATTATCATCATTTCGATCACCAATTATATCGTAAGTCTGGGCAAAGTTGGGCAGTGCTTAAATTCTTAGAGTGAAGTGATAGCAGGTTTGAATTTAAATGTGGAAAATGACATAAGAATTCTTTTTTTTGTTCTTTCAGAGAAAGAATCCGCATATTCCTTACAGAAATAGTAAGCTCACTCGCTTGTTAAAGGATTCTCTTGGAGGAAACTGTCAAACTATAATGATAGCTGCTGTTAGTCCTTCCTCTGTGTTCTACGATGACACGTATAACACTCTTAAGTATGCTAACCGTGCAAAGGACATTAAATCTTCTGTAAGTGTGTTTAGTCTGCCTTTGTTGTAAGGGCATTGGATGTATACTATTTTTATAACTTTAAAAAATGTTAATTAGAGTTGTATTTTTACTAAGGAATTAGCAAACAGGGTTAGAAATGTCTTTATTAGCTTGGTTAATTGAGCATTAACTTGGACAATTAAACCATTAAGCATCTTGATTACATATATAATAGATACTATTATTTAGTCTTTTGGGAACTAGGATGCTTTAGTGCCTTTCTTCCTAACCTTTTTCATATCATGGCACATGATATTTTGATGGCACACTGGAATAATTGGTCAGAGCTTTAGCACATTTGTTACAGCCAAGGATAATGTTATCTGCTTTAACTTAGCACCACCCCTTTCTACCTGAAAACCTTGGACATGTTAGGTAATCTCTCCAAGCCTCAGTCATTTCATCTGTAAAATAGATAGATCTGCCTCAGTTTATAAAGTAAATAGCCCTTTTAAAATAATTCATAATATTGATGTAACCAATCTCTATATAGCTCTAACGATATAATAATGATTGGTTAGGTCAGTATTTTTGCCAGTAATTTGGGGTGACTAAAAAAATATAAGTCAACCATGATGTATTTTTAAAATCGCAGGATCTCAGGGTCAGAAAAAAACAAGAGTTTAAGTGGTATAATGGCTTCTGCTGTTTACCCCTCTGCTACTCCCACTGTATGAAGATGAGCGGGTTATTGTCTTTCTTTTTTTTTTTTTTTTTTTTTATTATGTTAGTCACCATACAGTACATCATTAGTTTTTGATGAAGTGTTCCATGATTCATTGTTTGCGTGTAACACCCAGTGCTCCAAGCAGTATGTACCCTCCTTAATACCCATCACCGGGCTAACCCATCCCCCTCACCCCCCTCCCCTCTAAAATCCTCAGTTTGTTTCTTGGAGTCCAGAGTCTCTTGTGGTTCGTCTCCGCCTCCGATTTCTCCCCCTTCATTTTTCCCTTCCTTCTCCTAACGTCCTCCATGCTATTCCTTATGTTCCACAAATAAGTGAAACCATATGATAATTGACTTTCTCTGCTTGACTTATTTCACTTAGCATAATCTCCTCCAGTCCCATTCATGTTGATGCAAAAGTTGGATATTCATCCTTTCTGATGGCTGAGTAACATTCCATCATATATATGGACCACATCTTCTTTATCCATTCGTCTGTTGAAGAGCATCTCAGCTCTTTCCACAGTTTGGCTATTGTGGACATTGCTGCTATGAACATTGTGGTGCATATGTCCCTTCTTTTCACTACATCTGTATCTTTGGGGTAAATACCCAGTAGTGCAATTGCTGGGTCATAGGGTAGCTCTATTTTCAACTTTTTGAGGAACCCCCACACTGTTATTGTCTTTCTTAAAGAAATGTTCATATACTCTATATAATTAATTGGAAAAGGATATTCTCTATGGGTATGCAAAGCTTTTCACACGTTTTTCATGTAGTCCTTACAGCAACCCACTGAGGAAGGCTCTACTTTACAGTTGAGGAATCCCATGCTCAGAATTTTAAGTACCAAATTCTAAATCAGTTAAGTGAGAAGTGGACAGGGCCTCGAAATCAAGTATTTGAACTTCTGTTTGATGTTCTTCCACTATTCCGTAGCTGCCAAGGAGCCCATACAATTATAAAAAGGATAAAATGTAATAACTCATTAAAAACTAGTGAACTTAGAAATTATTGAAACTTAAAATTATCTCTAAATTTCTTAAAAGTCAGAGGAAAAAGAAAGTGGGCAATTTTAATTATAATGTGAAGAATGCTTTGTAAGTTCTTAAAACTACCTTTTCTCAGATAGTAAGATAATTTCTTTATAATTTCATTTATTTTATAAATGTGCTCAGCATATCCTCTTGTTATAGATTTTGAACATAAGTGTAATTGATCATGATTGTCACGATTGTAATTGTCACAAATTCTGAATTCATGGAGCTGAATTAATAAGGATATAATGCCATTTTTTTGTATATATAGTTATGTGATTATCTCTCTATACATATGCAATCATAATTTCTATCTTTTTAACAGTTGAAGAGCAATGTTCTTAACCTCGACAATCATATAACTCAGTATGTAAAGATCTGTAATGAGCAAAAGGAAGAGGTATGTCTAATTTCCCTTAGTTCCTCATTTATGGGATTCTGCAAACTTAATTGCCTAAAAATTTGACATTTTTTCCTATTACAGTTGAAAATCTGGCATGTTCAGTTATTTTTCACAGCTAAAATTTTTCTGTAGCCATGTATAATAGAGATAAATAATTTGTATTTTAACTAGTGTTTCTCTCTACTAGATCTTAATGTTAAAAGAAAAATTAAAAGCCTATGAAGAACAGAAAGCCCTTACTGAGGAAAATAACAAAGCAAAATTAATGATTTCAAACCCTCAGGAAAAAGAAATTGAAAGGTAAAAATGACATTAAGATCTCACTTTGAGGATTTTATGTTATCATCATTTGTTGTATGTCTTTATATATTCTCAACTGAATTCAGGAAGCCACTGACTACTGCTCTTTATATTTTGCACACTTTGGAGATCAGATCATTTTATTTTATTTATTTATTTATTTTTTAGTTCTGGTGGTCACCTCCCAAGCTCTAGTGTTTATACTTTTTTTTTTTTTTAAGATTTTATTTATTTGAGACAGAGAGAATGAGAGAGAGAGAGAGAGCACATGAGAGGGGGGAGGGTCAGAGGGAGAAGCAGGCTCCCCGCCGAGCAGGGAGCCCGATGCGGGACTCGATCCAGGGACTCCAGGATCATGACCCGAGCCGAAAGCAGTCGCCCAACCAACTGAGCCACCCAGGCGCCCCAGGAGATCAGATCATTTTAATATGTGATTGTGATTATACCAGGACTTAGGTATAAGATGGAGAAAGTAAGGCCAATTATGTCACTTAAGAAATTAGTTTTTTAGCAGTTTTCATATTTTTCTTCTCAGGTATCTTATTCCATTCAGGCTGTTGTAACAAAATACCACAGACTGGTCTCTTATAAACAAAACAAACAAAATTATTTCTCATAGTTCTGGAGGTTGGAAGTCCCAAGATCAGGGGGCTGGCATAGTTGGGTGAAGGCATTTCTTTCAAGCTGAAGATTTCAATGCCTGAATCCTCATATGGACTCTGGGAGCCTCTTTTTAAGGTTACTAATCTCATCCACGGCGGGGGGGGGGGGGGGTTCTGCTCTCATGAACTGATTACCTCCCAAAGGCCCCACCTCCTAATACCATCACCTTGCATGTTAGGTTTCAACATAGGAATTTTGGGTAACAAACATTTAGGCAGTCTCATCTGGCATAATATCATTATTTGTATAATTCATATAAATTTTATCTACCTTTTCTTGACTATGTATAACTCTAATAATTCATGTATTTAGTTTGTTTAGTTAATTATTTGAAGGGACATCTATGAGTGATATAAATTAATATAGAATTTTGATAAATTCCAACTAAGCTTTTTAACAGGTAAATTTTTAAAAAAGAAAGTTGTTAATACAATATTCACAAGTACTTTTCCCCTAAGCAGTTCAGATAATTTTCCAAATTGTCCCAATGGAATACTAGTTCAAAAGCTGTGAATCTTGAGTAGTTCTAAGAAGGCACTAAGAAATTCCTGGATCAAACGAATTTGGAAATTACTTCTTATTTAAGGAATCTAGGTGTTTTCCAAAGTACGTCAGTTTATTAAAGGCTCTGAGAGGTCTTGTAATAAAGGAATCTGTCCAAACTCGATTAAAGTTCAGTGAAGTTAAACTTATTTTATATTCTCCAGAGCCAATGTTCTGTTATCACTAGTATGAAAAACTAACCACAACTTAAACCAATGATTATTCACACCGTTTTGGAACTCTAGAGTTTATAGCAGTGTCTTGATATACATAAGGAAGACTAGTGAATGGTGACTTTCAACCTAGTTTCAGATACAACACCTTTTTTAAATTTGGATTTGTATATTGAAGTTTACATAAAATATCCTTGATTTGAAAAAAATATTTTTTGACTCAGTTGACCCCAAATGCTAAGTAATTAATACTTCTGATAATAATGCTTTAGTTTTGTAGATGGCTTTATAGTTTTTGATGATTTTTATGCCCATATTAATCTGATCACTCCAACAATCCTTTGAAATTTGAAGTGGGATATTGTTTTCTCAAAGATAAGGCAAGAACTATAAATCATCTCTTTCAAATATTAATCTTTTTCTTCCAGACTGTGCTATTTTACAAATATCTTAAAGAGGTAATTAAACAGTTATTTCTATCAATGACAATCAGTTTTTCATATAGCATAAAGTTGACCTATATATTGTTATAGTACCAGAGCTCTGTTTATGCTGGAAATTTTCTAAAATAGGTTATTTTCTTGTTAATCCCTCCAACAACCGGTTGTCAAAATAAAATTGTTACATTTATGATGCTTTTTGTTATATCCCACCAATCTTACAGTGCCTTTTTTTTTTTTTTTTTAAAGATTTTATTTATTTATTTGAGAGAGAGTGAGCAACAGAGTGCACAAACAGGGGGAGCAGCAGAAGCAGAGGGAGAAGCAGGCTTCCTGATGAGCAGGGAGCCTGATGAAGGGCTCGATCCCAGGACCCTGGGATCATGACCTGAGCCGAAGGCAGTCGCTTAACCGACTGAGCCACCCAGGCACTTACAGTGACCTTTGAAAAATAAATGAAGTGAAAGTCATTCCTTGTTACACAGTTTAACTTATCAAAGAGAGCTTTTAACTGACATATTATTAGTTGTTGTTAGGTTTCATTTTTTTTTTAATTTTATTATGTTATGTTAGTCACCATATAATACATCATTAGTTTTTGATGTGGTGATCCACGATCCATTGTTTTCGTATAACACCCGGTGCTCCATGCAGTACGTGCCCTCCTTAATACCCATCACCAGGCTAACCAATCCCCTCTCCCCCCTCCCCTTTAAAACCCTGTTTGTTTCTCAGAGTCCATAGTCTCTCATGGTTCATCTCTGCCTCCGATCCCCCACCCTTCATTTTTTCCTTCCTTCTCCTAATGTCCTCCATGCTATTCTTTATGTTCCACAAATAAGTGAAACCATATGATAATTGACTTTCTCTGCTTGACTTATTTCACTTAACATAATCTCCTCCAGTTCCATCCATGTTGATGTAAAAGTTGGGTATTCATCCTTTCTGATGGCTGAGTAATATTCCATTGTATATATGGACCACATCTTCTTTATCCATTCATCTGTTGAAGGGCATCTCTGCTCTTTCCACAGTTTGGCTATTGTGGACATTGCTGCTATGAACATTGGGGTGCATATGGCCCTTCTTTTCACTACATCTGTGTCTTTGGGGTAAATACC
>NW_022590243.1:0-18976 GCF_004348235.1 Phoca vitulina | reverse complement strand
CTTGGCCAGACATGGATCAGTGTAGGAGGGGACTACACAAGGATATGAAAACCAGGAGACAAGGATCATTGAGGGCATCTTGGAGATTGACTAATATATATCACTATATATCAGTTTTACTGTTTTTGAAATTCATATAAAGGGAATCATGCAGTATCTGCACTTTTGTGTTGGCTTCTTTTGCTTAACATAATGTCTGTGAGATTTAGGTTATTGTGTGTGGCGGTGATTGCTATTTATATTGCTGATTAGCATTCTGTCCTATGATTGTGACACAGTTTGGTTACTCGTCGTCCTGTTGATGGACATTTGTACGGTTCAAGTTTGGTATTATTATGATTAAACATTCCATGCTCTTGTCTTTTTGTGTACATGTTTCATTACCTAGGAATGGATTTGCTCAGTCAGAGGGTAAGATTATGTTTAACTTGTAAGGAATGACCGAAATGTTTTCTAAAATTGTGTTGTCATTTCATGCACTCATGAGCAACGTATGAGAATTCCAGTTGTTCCATATTCTCAGAACATGTGGTATTCAGTAATATTTAGCAGTTCTAGTGGTTATGTAGTGGTATCTCACTGTATTTTAATTTGCAGTATCTCACTGTATTTTAATTTGCATTGCCTTAATGAGAAATAATGTTATTGATGCTATGCATTCATTTATGAAATACCTGTTCAAATCTTTTGTTTTTGATATGTAGGAATAATTTAAAATATTTTCTTTTTAATCAGCTTTATTGAAGTATATTTTACATAAAATAAATTGCAGCCACCTTAAGTGCTCAGTTTGATGAGTTTTGACAAAGGTACATAGTGTGTGACCACTATCCCAATGAAGATATAGAACACCCTAGAAAACAGCCTGGCAGCTTCTGACAAAAGTAAACACACCCTTACCATATGCCCCAGCAACTTTAGTTCCAAACATTCATTCACTGAATAATTTTAAGCGAAGCATCAATACATGGGGGATTATTTTTGTAATTTGTATTTAAAAAATTACATATAGGAAAATTGACTTCTTTGGCGTACATTTCTGTGAATTTTAACACATGCATGGATATAATCATTGTGTATATAGATACAGAATAGTTTCATAATGCCAAAATGCTCCCTTATGCTATCCTTTTATGATCAAATAATCCCCCACCTCTAACCCCTGGAAATTGATGATCTTTTCTCCCTTACTACAGTTTTTGTCTTTCTGAGAATGTCATATAAATGGAATGATACAGTGTGTAACCTTTTGAGATTGGGTTCTTTCACTGAGCATAATGCCTTTGAGATTCATCCAAATTGTTTTGTGTATCAATAGTTCCCTTTTTTTTATTGCTGAACAGTATTAATGATTGTAATGATACACCATAGCTTGTTTATGTATTCATTTGTTGAAAGATAATTTATTTTCAAATTTGGAAGAAGTGCAGTTTATAAACTTCTTTTTTTATAGTTAGTACTTGTCTAAGTACCAGTCAACTCATATTATAGTTGTGTCTTGTCTAGGACAGCTTTGCCTATATCAAGATCATGAATATGTTCTCTCATGTTTTCTCCTAGCTTTATGGTTTTTGTTTTTACATTTAGGTCTCTGTTGATTTGGGCCCTCCAGGAAGCAGATGCCAAGATGAGTTATAAGTGAAAGATTTATTGGGGGTTACAACAGTGAAAGTTAAAGGAGAGAAGGAGCAGGAGGGGCAGAGGAAGCTTTCAGATGATGATGCAGATCTGATACCTGTGAAAGGCGAGGGAGGAGGAAGGAGGGTTAAGTAAAAAGATTTCGAGCATCAGACTGTGGCATAGCTGTGAGAAAGTCTCTGGAAGCCCAGTGGAGATCTCAAGTCCAAAGAATGCCCATGGAGGAGTTCTACATTGGCCAAAATAGCAAGGCTTTATATCACTGTGTGCTCAGTTATGGGCTGGGGGATGCTCAAGGAGGCAAGTGGACTCAGCTCAAAGGCTGAGACAGAGCCTGAAGTCATCCACAGCTGGAGGCTTTCAGCAGCCTGTACTCTTTGCTTCAGGTTCTCTCTTGAAGGGAGATGTGATCGGCACAGGTGAGGTCTTCATGGCTGTCACAGTTCATGCTTTGCTTCACATGTAGTTCTCCTACACATTCAGGCGCAGCTCCTCCACAGCTCCTATGGACCTTTCTTCCTGAGAATAAACTTAAAAAGAGGGAGGTTTATGGGCCAAATTACAGTCTTCACTGTTGCAGTTGGTTTGGGGGCTGAAACACTTCTCCACTATCCATTCCCTTCCCCACCTCCATCCTAAATTTCCTTGTCTTCAGCTATCCCTGCTGTTGGTCATGACAGCTTACCTGGTGGTGTGACCCAAACTCCTGGGTGGTCTGACCCCTAGACCCACACAATTCTTAGGCTAGGTTTGCTGCATTTGCTTATTCACAGTTGTAATTGGGAAAGGGAGTACCAAGAGGCACTCAAGCGGATCACCCAAATTTCATATATTCCTCCCTGCTACCATTGTGTAACATTAGTTCTAGTTTACCCTGCTGATCAGTATTATTTATGCCTGTAAACACAGTGATTCCTCTTCCAGCCTCCTGGTTCCTGGATACAAGGATCCTGGGATGTCTAGGTGGCAGCCCTGGCAGCTCTAGCTTGTAGCTCAATAGGAGGCTTGCTTTTTCCTTTGGGGAGTTAGACTTTTAAGTTTTCGAAGTCCAGAGTTGCAGGAAGAAAAGAACAAAGTTCCTTAGTGGTTATTGGGAATGATGCTAACTGGGATATCTCCTGCTTCTATCCCTTGGTTTCCAGACCCACATATTTCACTGGTTCTTCCAGGGTGGAATGGGCACAATTTAATCCCTTGGTTCCCAGACCCACATATTTCACTGGTTCTTCCAGGGTGGAATGCCACCAAATGGCCAGGTAGGTGGTCTCCTCAAGGAATAATGTCACACTAGGTTATTGGCCTCTGTTGCTGTCATGGTGGATATTCAGAGGCAACAGTAGCTTGATTGGCTTTGGTAAGAGGAAATCCATGATTTTGGACTGATGTGTAGCCCCATCTCTCCTACTGTGACCACTTCTTTCATGTACCCACTGTGCCAGGTTCGTATGAATGAGGACAAAGTTTGGCTAACATCAATTAGCTATATTGTTTTATCTACTAAGTTGTTTGGTGCTTCTTCTGTGGTGATGTCTTCTAGTAGGTAATTACGTGTGATATGGAAAATTTCATGTCTATCCATATGCCTCTACTTAAGACCTTGTTTGTGACTTTTTTTTTTTTAAAGATTTTATTTATTTATTTGACAGAGAGAGAAATAGCAAGAGAGGGAACACAGCAGGGGGAGTGGGAGAGGGAGAAGCAGGGAGCTTCCCACTGAGCAGGGAGCCCGATGCGGGGCTCAATCCCAGGACCCCGGGATCATGACCTGAGCCCAAGGTAGATGCTTAATGATTGAGCCACCCAGGAGCCCCAAAAATTGCATTTTTTAAGGAATTTTCTTTACGGTTACTCTGGTTCAGGAGGTCACATGGTGCATAGCTAAATTAGTTTCCCAGTTCATATGCCACTTGGGAGACTTACAGAGATACTTAAGGAAAACAAATTTGGAACTATCAGTAATGGAAAAAGATGCAGCATGGAGATTATGGCAAGCCCAAGTGGATAATCACAAATTTCAGGAGGTACTTTCTGGGTTGTGCAAGTGCAGGCTCAGGACCTAAAAGGGAGTGCCTCCTTAAATCTTCTAGGCGAGGTGCCTCTATGTGGGTCAAGCTCTTTGGACTATTGACCTTGTTGGCTATAAAGTCATCCCGGTTACTTCTATGTTTTGTTCTAGAAGCTTTATAGATTTAGGTTTTCACTTAGGCCTATGATCCATTTTGACTTAATATGTATTGATGGAGCCGTTGGGAGATAGTTCTCCATGATTCTCTCTTGTTTCTGCATATCTTCTGATAGATTTTGTTCTGGATACCTTTCCAAGGAGATTTGTACGGCAAATAGCTTTGGAAAACACGGCATCTCTCTCTGGGACAGAGGGCAGATTTGTTGGCTGTTCATGATAATAAAGACAATGTCTCTCACTGGAAAATAGATGAGAAGGTTTGCTAGCAGTGTTTTCAGAGAAGACCGGGGCTGTCTCTCTCAGGGAGCCCAACTCACTGAGTGTGCCAGCATTACCTAGCCATTGTTGCTTTGCCCTATAGGAATTGGGGCTTGGGGAGCCAGCAACTCTGGTTGCTGTTATTGCTGCGATTAATAAGTGGTCCTTTGTCTCTAGCCCAGGAGTCTCAAATGTTATGCCAGTGTCTATGATATTGTGGCAGGCTAACTTGTTTTCCAGCAGGTAAGGAAAATTGTAGACCTTTCATAGTTCTTGATGGTTTCAGTAAAAAAGACTGAATATTGACAAGACCTGGCTTTCTGGAATAGGAAAGACCAGAGCTTCCCCATTTAATATGATTTGAGGGACATCCTTGGGATTTAGTAGCAGCCATATTATTCAATTATTCAATCAAGCAATAAATAAGTATCCACTCTGTTCCCTGTTGCTGAGGAGGGAGATGGTTGCAGGCCGTATACTGGGAAGTAGGGTCAACGGTAGCTGCCTGAATGGTAGATAACTTAGTTGTTCTTACTCCTTGGGGTGGGGGCTGAAGGGACAATTTGATGGTTAGCCTTATGCCTGCCCTGTTGAAACAATTGGTACTAAGATCCATCCCAGGTTAGAGGAAGGTTCTGATCCTTTTTAGACATCACTTACAGAGACACACATATACACCAAATGCAAAAGGGGGAAATTTGTGACCCCTATGGGGAGAATTCATGCAAATTTTTAGAACTTTGGATTGTTAGCTTAGGAGATGAGGGGGAGGGACATGTAATGTTTTTTGAAGAGGAATGACCATAGTTTGGCCCTCTTACGGCTCAACTGCTCCTGAATTCTATCAAGCCGATCTTAGATGATTTCAAAGATGACAGTATAAAGTCTGAGTTATTTGAGATGTTTTTTTTCTGGCCATAAGGGCATTCTGGTCCTCTTACTGAAAGTTCCTTGAAACAGAGAAAATCCCATGGGAAATCATAGAGCATATACTGTATAGTATTCCAGCTCTTACTGTCCCACCTTGGGTCTGTACTCTCCCACATACTGGCCCACATGGGCAGAAAGAAGGGGACATAGCGGGTCTTTATAAAAAAACCCCTTTGGATCTCTTGTTTCTGACTGATTCTTCTAGATGAAAAATTTGGGTGAGAGTGGAGGACAATTTGAAAGAAGTTATAGTTACAGGAATGGGACACATTAATTTTGTGGCAATGGAAGGATAGGAAGAAAACCTAAGCACCTGGGGATGCAACACCTTAAACAGCGGGAGGTACTGGGAAATGAAAGAATATTAATATTCTTTTGTCTTTTAGCATAGCTCCTGGACCCTTCCTCACAAGGACAGTATCTTGGTCCAGCCCTCCCAAACTATTGCAAGTTCCTTGAATTTAACTGACTTTTTTTTTTTTTAAGATTTTATTTATTTGTCAAAGAGAGAGAGCACAAGCAGGGGGAGGAGCAGGCAGGGGGAGAAACAGACTCCCCACTGAGCATGGAGCCCGATGCAGGTCCATCCCAGGACCCCGGGATCATGACCTGAGCCGAAGGCAGACGCCCAGTCGACTGAGCCACCCAGGCGTCCTGAATTTAACTGACTTCTGAATTGCTATCTGCCACATGGCTTTGACTACAATTTGATTGCTATTCTCTTAATCTTACTTCTCAGTATTGGAAATAGCAGCAAATGGCCCGTTTCTTCACCTCCTATGCAAAACCTTATGAAAATTTTTGTTGTCGTTCTCACACACATTCCCATACCTATTATTCAGGCATTTCATGGGATGGACAAATCCCACCGAACTGTTATTATAAACAAACAAAGAACAGATTGGACTGACTGCCATTATGCAGTCTCTCCAAAAAACATGGGTTCTCAATGATTTGAACAGAAGAAAGAACCCTAAGGTGTGTCAGCGGCTGGGAGGCCATGTTGGAGCCACTGTCAACTGCGTGCTATGAGAGCTGTGGGTGCCACCTGGGGGAGGGAGGGCGTTGCTCAGCAGTTGTAAATAAGACTTTATTCCCAGGGGCACCAGGAACTCCTCTGGGACTATGCTTTTTGTTTGAAGCCCCCCCACTGTATTCTTTTTCAAAGTTGTTTTGGTTATTGCAGGTTCTTTTCATTTCCATAGGTGTTTTAGCATCAGGTTGCCAATTTCTTCCAAGAGGCCTGCTGGTATTTTGATTGGGGTTGTTTTGAACTGATACATTAAGTAGGGGAGAGGTGACATCTTAACATTATTAAATCTTCTAATTCATGAGCATGGTATTGCTGCATTTACTTAGACCTTTATTTTCTCTCAGCAATTTTTTATAGTTATCAGTGTAGAGGTTTTGCACATTTTTCAGCATTATGCATAAATACTTCATATTTTTAATGCCATGGGAAGTGGTATTTATGGTATTTTACTTCCTCATTGTTCATCAAGAGCATATAGAAACGCAGTTGATTTTTGTATTTTGATCTTGTATCCTGCAACCAAGTTAAACTTATTAATTTTTGAAGATTTCATCAGATTTTCTACATAGATCATTTTGTTTCTTTATTAAAAAATTCATTTTTCTTCCTTTCCAGTTTGAATTCTTTCTATTTCTTTTCCTTGACTTTTGCACTGGTTAGGACTTCCAGTAAGTACATTGTTGAAAAGAAGTAATGAGAGCAGACAGCCTTACCTTGTTCTTTATCATAGGGGGGAAGCAAGCAATCTTTACCATTAAGTATGATGTTAGTTGTAGGTTTCTCATTGATGCATTTTATCAGGTTAAGAAAGTTTCTATTTCAAGTTTCAGATTAAAAAAAATCTGGATTGGATGCTGGATTTTGTCAGTTACTTCTTCAGCCCCTCTTTAGATAATCATATGTCTGTGTGCATACATGTTTGTGTTTTAGCCTGTAAATATGATGATTTCATTGATTATCATATGTTAATGCAACCTTGCATCCCTGGGATAAACCCCACTTGGTCATGACTACTATTTTTTTTTTATATATATATTGTTTGGTTCAATTTGCTAAAATTTCATGAACAATTATTGCATATATGTTCAGGTGGGATATTGACCCGTAGTTTTCTTTTCTTTAATATCTTTGGTATTGGTGTTAGGGTAATGCTGCCTCTCAGAATGAGTTGGGAAGTATCCCTGGATCCTCTGCAATTTTCTGCATGCATTTGTATAAAATTTGTATTGTTTCTTCTTTAATGTTTTATTACTCACTAATGATGCTATCTGGACCTGGAGTTCTCTTGGTGGAAAATTTTCTTGATTTTTTAAACACAAATTAAATTTCTTTAGATATAATGGTATTCAGGATACATTTTTCTTGTTGAATAAGCTTTGATAATGTCTGTCTTTTAGGGAACTTATCCATTTTATCCAAGTTGTTGAATTTATGGGCATAAAATTGTTCAAAACCTCCTTTATTATCCTGTTAACATCTGTAGAATTTGTAGTGCCTGATACTGGTAATTTGGGTCTTCTCTCTCTCCCTCTTTTTTTCTTGATTACTCTGGGTATTAATCTTTTTTTTTTTTTTTTTTTGGATTTTGTGAAACAGCCAGATATTGGGTTTATTGGTTTCTGCTATTTTGTTTTTTAAATTGATTTCTGTTCTTAATCATTTCCTTTCTTCTGCTCCCTTTGTGTTTCATTTGCTCTTTTTGTTTGTTTGTTTCTTCCCTTTCTAATTGAAGTAATTGATTTGAGAACTTTCTTCTTATTATAGGTGTGTAGTATAGTGATACAGACATTTTCCTGTACATGCTACTTTAGCAGCATCCCACACATTTTGGTATGCTTTGTTTTTATTTTTATTCTGTTCAATATACTTTTTAATTCCCCTTTTGATTACTTCTTTGACACATGAATTACTAATTGGTTGATAATGTTGTTAGTATTGAAAACATTATTCAAGTTTCTATATCCTAAGTGATTTTCTGTCTACTTATTTGATCAGTTATGGAGGGAGACATTGTTGCAGGATTGCAGGGTTCTTGTCTCACGCAGTCAAAGAAGTCAAAGAATGAATCTCGCGGACACAAAAGGGTGAAGTGAAGTGAAAGTTTATAAAGTGAAGGTGAGAACAGAAAGGAAAGAAAAAGCTCTCTGGAGTGAGAGGAGTCCCGAATGGGTTACCACTGAGGGTTTTTAGGGCAGGTCTTTCATTGAAAACTTGACCAGGAAGCTAATCGCCTTGAGCTTCTTGTGCCATCTTGGTTTGAGCAAGAACTACTGATAACATCCTTAATGACTTCTTTGAGGTCTGGTCATTTTCTGTGATTACAATGTAGCTGCCAAAGAAAAATACTCCCTAATATCCAGCACCAGGTGGTCTGGTCTATTCCCTTATCTCTTGTTCACTCTGTCTTAGTGCTTCTGCCTGCCAGGAATAGTTTCAGAGCCTAGTCAGGGACCCACCCCCCCCATCTCTCCCTGCCTATACCTTAACCCTTTCTTACTCAACATGATGAAATCTCTGACTTTAATGGTGGGTTTGTCTATTTCTCCTTGAAGTCCTATCAGTTTTTGTTTGATGTATTTTGTTCCTCTCTTGTTAGGTCCATAAATGTTTACGATTGTTGTATCTTCTTAATGAATGGCTTATCATTATGAAATAACCCACTTTATCCCTGGTAAGAGTCTTTACTCAAAAATCTAGTTTTTCAGTAAGTAATATAAAAACTACAGCTTTCTTTTGACTAGTGTTAGCATGATAGCTCTTTTTTCATCTATTGGGAGACCATTTTCCATGGATCGCTTACATTTTTGCACTTTTTTTAAAAAAAAGATTTTATTTATTTATTTGAGAGAGAGAGAATGAGAGAGAGAGAGAGCATGGGGGGGAGGGTCAGAGGGAGAAGCAGACTCCCTGCTGAGCAGGGAGTGCAATGTGGGACTCGATCCAGGGACTCCAGGATCATGACCTGAGCTGAAGGCTGTCGCTCAACCAACTGAGCTGCCCAGGCGCCCCACATTTTTGCACTTTTGAAAAAAAGTGACAACATTCACTCAACAAGCATTTATTATTGTGTGCTGATACCTAGGAAAGGATAAAACACAAATGTTTCCTGTCTTTTAAACATGTATATCTCAATATATAGAAAGTTCGTTACATATAAGCATATTGGATTCATGTATATGAATAAATGTGTCACATACCTTCTATATAACTGAAAATTAGAAAATGCGCGAGTCAAGGGGAAATTCCACTTTTTGTCAGAATTTAAATTGTCCCAGATCCTTGCAATGACCACAGTATCAATTGAACATAAATTGAAATATTTTTAAGATTAGCAAATGAATCTCCTTTGCCTTTTGAATTGTTGCATTTGCCTTGGGGTCTGAGGGTGGCAAGTGAGTCTGTGCACAAGCCCTTTAAGAGTGGATTTTCTGTTCTGTATTTATAGTGGTTCTCCTGGAAGTAAACTTTGGTTTTCACAGCCAGACATTTTGGGGGCTTGTCTCTCTGGTAGAGGCCCCAAGAGTTGGGGTGCCTGGTGTGGGGCACAAATCCCTCCCTCCTCAGGGACAACCCCTATATTATGAGATCTCTCCTAATTGTGGGTCTGCTGAGCCTGGGGTGGGGTTTCTTGCAAGATTTGGTCTCTACCTCTTCTACCTGTCTCAATGTGGCCCTTTTCTCCTATGTTGTGGAGGTGCTGTTCAGCTAGCTTTCAAAGTCCCTTGCAGAGGGAAATTTTCCATATGTAGCTGTAGATTTCTTGTGTTTGGGGGGAAGAGGTGAGTTCAGGATCCTTCTATGCCTCGATCTTGAGCCCTCTTCCATTTTTGCACTTCTTGTTTCAGCTTTTGCTCTGGACTATTTATTTGAATATTCGTAGAGTAAACCAAACACAGCCATTATTAAAAATTAAATTATATCAAGTTAGTATTTTTAAATATAAAACACTTTACTTCGGGCAATAAAACTTTATTTGGAGAGTGTTTTAAATCAATAACCTTCATTTTTTTTAAGAGAAAAAAGAATTAAGTCAAACTATCAAAAAAGCTCTACGTTGGAAAATTGCATATGAAAGCAGGGCAGAGAAACTGATGGCAAGACACTGCTTATGTGGCACGATTCAACTTTTTAGTCCGTTTTATTTTTAAAACCGCGAAGCCGCAGCACAATTCCGTGGGAGCTTAGAGTCTGGTAAAGGACTCTACAAATCCTCGGACTGAAAATAACTTTAGATAGCGGCAGATGAGCGGCTGGAGGCCCAGGTTTTGCAGGTGAAGCCCAAGTTCTCAAAGCACCGAATAGGCCCCTGTTTTATTTCTTTAGGCCAAATGTCTAAAAGAATCTCACTTGTGCAGCGTCCCGGAGGGAAGCCTGGGGAGCGAGAAAGAGGGCGCCGTCTGGTTGCCGAAATTCCTCTCCCCTTCCACTGGGCGAGAAGACTCAGCTCAAGCTCTGGCTCCTCGCGCTGCGCGGTCTCGCCGGCGGGGGCGCGCGCGGCTGGGGGGGGGCGGCGGGGGCGCGCGGCTGGGGGGCATGGGTGACGCGGCGTCAACCGCCTACCCTGCGGCTGTGCGCCTGGTCCTGGTCGTTGCTGCCGCCTCAGGGCGCAGAGGCCCGGCCTTCCCGCCCAAATGTCAGTTTGTAAAATAGCAGGGCTGGAGTCTGCAGGGTTTGCAGGCTCCCGCCTTGTAGGAAGTCTGGGAGGCTCGGAATTTCCAACTCTTTCACCTTAGAGTCCTCTTCGCCCAGGCAAAACCACCCAGGAGCCTGGCTTCCCACAGCCTCGGCAGGTACACGGGCTGCTAGGAGCGGAGGCGTGCGCGGTACTTTCCTCATCGGATTGTGAGAGTTTGCGTTGGGTTCTCTGGCAAAAGCGTTTACTTTTCCTCTCTCAGTGGCAGTTGTGCCTCTAAGGCAAATCAGAGCTTTCCTATCCTGTGCCCCCCCACCCCCATTTCATTGTGTACTGTATCATGAGAGGGTTTGAAGTGACCCCTGGAAGGAGGACCGGATCTGTCTCCGTGGTAGCAGGTGACTGATGAACTTGAGCAAATCTGTGGTGATATAACGTACACCTCCTAGCATGATTGGGAGGGTTAAATGAAGAGACTATGTAAAATCCTTAAACATTTTCTTGTAAATACAAGCGTTCACTCCACGTGACCTTTATTTGTATGTGCATGTGGACTTCATTGATGAGGTGGTTTTGTAGCACCTGGTGAGTGTCCCGGCTTTTCCTTACTTGGTTTCTTGACGTGGCCGGCATCCCAGCCTTCCTGTTACCACAGATAAATGTAACCTGTGCCTACCTTAAGTGCACGGGCGCATTTGTGCGTTAAAACCCATTTCCCCTTGTTTACTCCAGGATATCATCCCATCAATTTCCTTCTATACCAGTAAATACATTTTGCTTTCTCTTGGGTCATTTCCATCAGCATATGTATTAGTTTCCTAGGGCTGCCTAAAAGAAGTACCACAAACAACAGAAATTTATTCTCTTTGACTTCTGGAGGCTGAAGGCTGAAGGCTGAAAAGTGTTGGCAGTGTTGGTTCCTGCTGGAGGCTCTGAGGGAGAATTTGTTCCATGTTTTTCTTTCCTAGCTTCTGGAGGCTGCTGCCAATCATAGGTGTTCCTTAGTTTGTAGAGTCATTGGGCCAGTCTCTGCCTTCGCGTGGTGTTCTGTCCTGTGTGTAGTCTGTTTTTTTCTTCCAATACACCACTCAGGGGGTGGGGACCGCCCTAGTCCAGTTTGAATTCATCTTAACTTGATTACATCTACAAAGACCTTATTCCCAAATAAGGTCACATTCACAGGTTCTGGGGTTAGGACTGGAACATATTTTTGGGGAGAGGACATGATTTAACCTATGACAGTATACAAACATGTTACTTTTCTCATCCAAAAAAAATCTTCCTCTTGCCCATATTTTACTCCCTTTTGTAGCACAATTTCTCAGGTGCTTAACATTCATATTCACTGTCTCCATTTCCTCTTGGACAATTCTCTTTTGAACTTAGGTCAATCAGGCATTCACCTCCATCACTCTTGAAATTGTTGCTGTACTTTAGGTCACAAGTGACCTACCTCCATGTTGCTAAATCCGTTGGTTCTTAGTCTTCCTCTTACCTGACCAGCATTTGACAAAGATCATCGCTCAGGCATAAGTTTTTCTCACTGTATTTTCTGTGTATCCCCTCTTGGTTTTACCTTCTGACTCATTGGTCACTCATTCTTAAGTCTTGTTTGCTGGTCTTTCTCTCTCAGACCTGACACTTTTGATGGAATGCCTTTGGCAATATAATTTCTTTGAAATTCTTTTGATGCTTTTTAGTTTTGTAAATTGAATTTTGGTTTCTGTATCGCTTACTACATTAACTTTACTTAAAACATTATGCCGCAGTTAATATGAGAAAAATATAAAAAAAGGGAATATTTCCCAACAGGGGACTTTGGCTTATGTTCTATAATGTATATATTTATTATTATTATGAACAGTTTCCAAAAGAGCATTGCATTCTTCCTTCAAAATAAATTTTTAGTGACATGGCATCAAATAATGTTTCCTAATACTTATTTGATTATGATTTAAAAATCATGTTTGGTGACCATGTTTTTAATTAACTGCGGTGTTTCTAAAACAATAAAGCTGTTGTATAGTTTGTGAATGAAATAAAAATTTTCAGTGTTGTCATATTTTTGCTCTATCATTCATGACCAAGTTAAAAAAATGTCTTGACAAGTTGTGCAAAATGTCATAGAATTTTAGTTTTTGAGTATTTTCTCTTTGCTTTGTTTTTCTCATATGTATTTGAGGCATTGTATCCCAGTTATATATACATACATACATACATACATATATGTGTATATATATATTATATATTTTTAAACTATTTTTTTGGTAAGCTCTTAAAAATGTGTATGATTCTTCTCCAGCTGTGTCATCTATTGGTTAAAATCCTAATACATGTTCACATATAGAAATATTTGCATTTTGGAAATCCACAATTATATCAATAATTGTTATGTGCCTTCTGTGTTTTACTTGAGGGATTGTGTCCAAAATAAGTGAGAAATAATTAGTTTTTAAAAACCTTATTCAACTGATTTTATTCATAATGTATCCTATAATATTTATTATTTGGTTTATTTTACTTCCTAAATAGTCTATTATTTGGTGTTAATATTTGTATTTTGCAGCAATGTGCTAACAGGATGCCACTGACTTTTGCCATGGTTTCGGCTAAATAAAAAAAATACCTATTATCAGGCTCTTAAAATTTATTAGATGACCCTCTCTACACTAGGTACTACTCTAAAAATTTAATCGTGGTTTTTTTTTTTTTTTTTTGGTATCAACAAATGCAGGCCTATATATTCCCATTTTTCATAGGATTGTTAATTTTTTAAATTCTTTAAAATCTGATATTAACTCTTAATACTTACTGATGATATATATTATGCATTTCACTTTATTCATGTTCAAGAATGTGTGATAAATGCTGCTTATCTTTGCATCATTTTTATCCTTCAGCTAAACTCTGCATCCAGGGCGTTTTCAATTTAGACAAGATCTTTCAAGTTAGACAAGATCAATCCTTTGAGGAGAGATGTTATTAAAACCTGGTGGAAATTCAATTCTTCCTCCTTTTTAGGTTATATACTCTTTCTGAAATCTTTCAGATTTTTCTCTTTGAGGTTCTTATATTTCATTCTGTGTTTGTGTTTTGTTGTTTATCTGTTTACTTTTTGGCATTTTGTGAACACTTTTGATCTATGGTGCCACTATTCTTAAATCTGAGAAATTTATCTTTATTATTTCTTCAAATATTTCTCTCCTGTCCATATTTTCTTTCTCACTGGATCTTCTATTGTGTGGTTTTTGGCATTTATATAATTCTACACATCTTTATTTTTCATTTCTATTTCTTTATCTTTTCTGCTGCTTTCTGGCAGAACACCTCAGTCTGATCCTCCATTTTCCCAATTTATTCTTCAGCAGTATTAGTCTGTGATCAGTTATGTTGTTTATTACATTTTTCATTTGTAATATTTCTACTCAAGTCTTTAAAAAAATACCCTGTGTACCTGTTTTCTATTGCTAATATTCTGTGTGTGTGTGTGTGTGTGTGTGTGTAGGGGGGGTGTTTGTGTATTTTTGGTTTAAGTTTGTATGTATGTATGTATGTATGTGTTTATTTAAGTAATCTCTATACCCAGCGTGGGGCTGGAACTTACAACCCTGAGATCAAGAGCCACATGCTCTTCTGACTAAACCACCCAGGCGCCCTTGGACTTTTTTTCCCTCCAGTTTGTTGTTTTTCTTTTGCAAAACTTGTATTTTTCAGGGTCAAGTTATTTTCATCTGTGAGCTCATATGCCCTTGGGAGTGTCGGCTACTCTTGTCTGGTAATCTATTATCATAAAATGGTCAAAAGCCAGGCCCCAGTTTATGTCCCTCCCATCGTTTAGGGAAATTATATGTGTGTATTTGTTTCCCAGGGCTGTCATTACAAAATACCACAAAGTAAGTGGCTTAAAACAATAATAATTTATTCTCTCATAGTTCAGGAGTCTAGGAATCTAAAATCAAGGTGTTTGCAGTGCTACGTTCCTTCTAAAGGTTCTAGAGAAGAACTCCCCTTGCTTCTTCCTAGCAAGGATACTGGCAATCTTTAACATTCCTTAGCTTGTAGTTGCATTTCTCTAGTCTCTTCCTCTGTCATTACATGACCTTTACCCCTGTTTTTCTATGGTGTCTTTACATGATTTCTTTTTTTTAAAAAAATAATTTATTTTAGAGAGAGAGAGAGAGTGGTGCTAAAGGGGGAGGGTCAGAGGGAGAGGGAGAGAGTCCCCAGCAGACTCCACGCTGAGCGCAAAGCCTGACATGGGGCTCGATCTCATGACCCTGAGATCAGCACCTGAGCCAAAACCAAGAGTCGGATGCTTAACCAACTGCACCACCCAGGTGGCCTTATATGGCTTTCTTATAATGACACTAGCCATTGGATTTAGGGCCCATTGTAATCTAGTATGACCTCATCTTAACTTGGTTACTTCTGCAAAGACTGTATTTTCAAATATGGTCATATTCACAGGTGCCAGGGGTTAGAACTTGAACATATTTTTTTCGGGGACACAGTTCAACCTACAACAATGAGACATCTAAGTTCAGACAACAGAGAACCAATGCTATTCTATATTAATTTTGTCAGTCTATGAGACAACTCCCATGGTCAAGCATATAGTTTAAAACTCTTTGGGAGGGGTGCCTGGGTGGCTCATTCGGTTAAGCGGCTGCCTTCGGCTTGGGTCATGATCCCGGGGTCCTGGGATCGAGCCCCACGTCGGGCTCCCTGCTCAGTGGGAAGTCTGCTTCTCCCTCTCCCTCTGCCTGCTTCTCTGCCTACTTGTGCTCTCTATCTCTCTGTCAAATAAATAAATAAAATCTTTAAAAAAAATAAAAAAAACTCTTTGGGAAAAGGCATTGTCCTGAGTTTTAATCAGCTTTGGAGAGAGGGAGGAGTAGAAGAATGAAAGCCTAAGACCTGTCCAGTCTGTACTTTTTATCTCAGTCCAACTTTGGTGTTGCCTTGATATTACTGGGCCTAGGCTATTATTCCTATAGAAATAATGGTAAAGGGCATATATTACCTTAAAAAAATGGGGGAAAGGTAAGAATAAAATTTTAAAGTTTCCTAAAGAAATTCTCTCATTCCTGCCACTGTCTCTGTCTCTTCAGCCCCCATCCTAAATGCCCATACATAAATCAGCCTTCAGCCACTTGTAGGGATATCTCACAGTATTTTTTATTTGCTTATTTTTTTAATTTTTTGTTGGTATTTATTGTTAGGAACATTATTCTCTCCATTTTGTAATTCCTGTAGAGCTCATTTTGGGACTCACCATCTTCATGGTGATTGATAATCCTGCCATAATGTTTAATCTGAAATCTTAATGTTTTATTCACAGGGAGGAATACAATTTTTTCATCTATAATTTGGAAGCAAAGTAAAATAACAAAATGAAGCCAGCAAAACACCTGTTAGCCGCTAGTAATAAATTGGCAAATGTTCCAGAATTCACTTACAAAAAAGGACTGTTGAATTTACCATTGTCACCTAAACCAAAGGAAAAACATAGTACAAAATCAGTACGTGAGAAACTCGAACCAATGGTCTTAGGATCTCCACCAACAGGGGAATCCATCGTAAGGTATGCTTTGCCCATTCCATCAAGTAAGACAAAGGAGTTAATAGCAGAAGATGAATTGATCAGGAAAATTACCAAACATCTGAAGATGGTAAGACACTTGTTGGTCCCTGTGTTTGGGGTCCCCATGACCAGCGCCAGGCTTAGTGATTTGTTAGGAAGGTGCACTAGACTCAAAATATAGTCCTATTGATGGCTAAGATTTATTACGGTGAAAGGGTACAAAGCAAAATCAGCAAAAGGAAAAGGCTTATGGGGTGAAGACTGGAGGAAACTAGGTCCAAGATTCCTCTTCCTTTAAAGTCACACAGGATGTGCTTAATTCCTCCAATAACACATTATGACAACACGTGAAATGTCTGTTGGAGAAGCTCATTAGAGACTCAGTGCCCAGAGTTTTATTGGATACTTTGCCTAGCATGTACCGAAATTCCAGACTCCTGAAGGAAAGCAGATGTTTAGCATAAACCACATTGTGCAGACAGTTTAGGGACAATGAGCCACCGTTATCAGTGAATGATGGGAACACACCTAAAATCCAAGTACTGAGACACCAGTCCAACGCCAGCCTTGAAAGCAGATCTTTCTAACGATAGGCCTTTCTAAGTCTTATTCCTGCTATGCTAAGTCTTCTCAGCACTTTAGAAACTTTAGCTCTTAGTGTTGGGGAAAAAAATTTCCTTTTTCTCTGAGTTTCTCTTTGCACAATGATCCAGAATTGAATTGTGGTTGTACCAAATACCAAATGAGAACAATGAGGAGTAGTACAAATATAAAAAGAACATAGTTTGTCAAATTTCCAAAATATAAATTTCCTCAAAGTTTGAGGCGTTAGCTCAGAGAATTTCCTTTATGGCTCTTTGGTTTCCATTTCTGTTTTGCCCACTTCTCTTCAAAGAAGAAAGTTGAGTCAGTCATATTTTGAGGAATACTTTGGTAATAAGTGGAGTTGATGCTTCAACTATTCATAGTCTTTTACATGCCTGTAGGGACTTTCTCCATTGCTAGGGAGTAGAGTCAAGGAGTGTTTCTCATCATTTCTTTATGGTGATATGAGATGGGGTGTGAGATGGAAAATTTAAGTTTGTGGCACTGGCAGAAATAAGTCTCACTGCTAAGAACATCCTGACATGTTTGATTAAATGTCTTTTTACATTTAATATAATAATTTTAAACTATAAAAATACTTAATTTTCTTTGATTCACTCACAGGTTGTTTCTACTTTGGAAGAAACCTATGGATTTGGCATTCAAAGTGGAGAAAAATCAGTTGTGAAGCCTGAACCTGAGGAATTAACTTTATTGGTAAGTATATATAACCCTAATGTAGAGACATTAACACTGAAAAGGGTTAAGATTTTCTTTTGGATTCCATTTATATTCTCAGAATGAATTCCCCATCCATGAAAATGACCCAGTTAGGGAACTTGAAAGTAGAGTACTTATTTTTCTATCCTCTGCTTAAAGTTTAATTAAGACATATCTATATTCTAAACCTACTTTTATTGTTAATTCCTATTCTATTTAATCTTTAAACATTTGGTTACTTGTTGGTTTGAGTTGTATATTCCTTATCATGTTAAGAAAGTATTCTTCTATTTCTATTTTGCTAAAAAATAAAACAAAACCAAGAAGTTATTGAGTGTTAGGAAATGCCTGGTATATAGTGAAGTTATGTAACTGTTAAGGTGATTAAGTATGTGGTTCTCCTTTAATCTATTGAGGAGTTCAATTATTTTACACATTTCATAATATTCAACTGTATTTTTAATACTTGTAGAGTATTATTTTTCTAATTACTTTTGTTAGTTAGGGATTGAGTTTGGCTCCATGTAATAAAATAGCTATGTTGAGTCTTTCAATTCGTGAACATGGTATGTCTCTCCATTTATTTAGATCTTGTTTGATTCTTTTATCACCAATTTATAATTTTCATCATACAGATCCTATACATGGTTCGTTAGATTTATGCATTTATATTTCATGTTTTTTGGAATGATTTTTAACAGCATTGTTTTTAATTTTAGTTTCCACATGTTTGTTACTAGTATATAGAAATGTGATTGATTTTTATATGTTTATATCTGATATCTTGCAATCTTATTCAATGTACTTTTTGATTCTAGATTTTCTATAGATTTCTTGGAATTTTCTACATAGATAATTATATCATTCTCAAATAGAGACAATTTTACTTCTTCCTGTCCAGTCTGAATGCTTTTTATTTCTTTCTCTTGTGCTGGCTCTGGCTTCCAGCATTATATTTAATAATAGTGATGAGAGCAGATATCTTTGACTCATTGTGACTACTACTTCCAGACAGGAATGGAAGTTCAGTTCCCTGCTTACTTTCACCAGCACCACTCTGATGGGGGAATTGGAGGGCCAGTTTTCACTGCCATATTATTTTTCAGCCCTACTGACACATATGGGTAGAGGTGCACTTTTTTTCTTGGTGTTTGGCTCAGGTAGGATAGGTATAGTCAGAAAGTTTTTGGATTATGCCAGAGACACCTTTTCACAGTCCTTTGACTCTTCTTTCCTTTCTTCTTTCTTTTTTTTTAAAGATTTTATTTATTTATTTGAGAGAGAGAGAGCATGAGTAGGGCAGAGGGAGAGGGAGAAGCAGACTCCCTGCTGAGTAGGGAGCCCGATGTGGGGCTCGATCCCAGGACCCTGGGATCATGACCTGAGCCAAAGGCAGACCCTTAACCAACT
>NW_022590242.1:0-19073 GCF_004348235.1 Phoca vitulina | reverse complement strand
TTCATGTCTTTTGCCTATTTTTTACGTGGCTAGTTTGTTTTTGTGGTGTTAAGTTGTATGCGTTTTTTTTTTTTTTTTGTAGTTTGTGTACTAACACTTTATGGGATATGTCATTTGCAAATATCTTCTCCCATTCAGTAGTTTGTCACTTAATTTTGTTGATTGTTTCCTTCATTGTGCAGAAGCTTTTTATTTAGATGTAATCCTGATGGTTTATTTTTGTTTTATTTCTTCTGCCTCAGGAAACATATTTAGAAAAATGTTGCTATGGCCAATGTCAGAGAGATTACTGTATGTGCTCTCGTCTAGGATTTTTATGGTTTCAGGTCTCACATTTAGGTCTTTAATCTATTTTGAGTTTATTCTTGTGTATGGTGTAAGAAAGTGCTCCAGTTTCATTCTTTTGCATGTAGCTCTCCAGTTTTCCCAGGACAATTTGTTGAAGAGACTGTCTGTTTCCCATTATATGTCCTTGTCTCTTTTGTTAAAGATTAATTGACCATATAATCATGGGCTTGTTTCTGGACATTCTACCTGTTCCACTCATTTATGTGTCTATTTTTGTGCCAGTAACATAATGTTTTGATAGCTATAGCTTTGTAGTATAACTTGAAACCTGGAATTGTGATGCCTCCAGTTTTGTTTTTCTTTTTCAAGATTGCTTTTGTTATTCAGGATCTTTTGTGGCTCCATAAAAATATTAGGATTATTTGTTCTAGTTCACTGAAAAATGCTATTGATATTTTAATAAGGATTGCATTCAATATATACATTGCTTTGGGTAGTATGGACATTTTAACAATAATTATTCTTCCAAGGCCTGAGCTTGAAATGTCTTTCCTTTGTTTGTGTCATCTGCAATTTCTTTCATCAGTGTTTTTTAGTTTTATAAGTCTTTCATCTCCTTGACTAAGTGTATTCCTAGGTATTTTACTATTTTTGGTGCAATTGTATTTTTTTAATTTTTATTATTATTATGTTATGTTAATCACCATACATTACATCATTAGTTTTTGATGTAGTGTTCCATGATTCATTGTTTGCATATAAGACCCAGTATTCCATGCAGAACTTGCCCTCTTTAATACCCACCACCAGGCTAACTAATCACCCCCATCCCCCTCCACTCTAGAACCCTCAGTTTGTTTCTCAGAGTCCATAGTCTCTCATGGTTTGTCTCTCCTTCTGATTTCCCCCCATTCATTTTTCCCTTCCTGCTATCTTCTTCTTTTTTTTCTCTAAACAAGTAATGTATTATTTGTTTCAGAGGTACAGGTCTGTGATTCAACAATCTTACACAATTCACAGCGCTCACCATAGCACATACCCTCCCCAATGTCTATCACCCAGCCACCCCATCCCTCCCACCCCCCACCACTCCAGCAACCCTCAGTCTGTTTCCTGAGATTAAGAATTCCTCATACCAGTGAGGTCATATGATACATGTCTTTCTCTGATTGACTTATTTCGCTCAGCATAATACCCTCCAGTTCCATCCATGTCGTTGCAAATGGCAAGATTTCATTCCTTTTGATGGCTGCATAATATTCCATTGTATATATATACCACCTCTTCTTTATCCATTCATCTGTCGATGGACATCTTGGCTCTTTCCATAGTTTGACTATTGTGGACATTGCTGCTATAATCATTGGGGTGCGTGTACCCCTTCGGATCCCTACATTTGTATCTTTGGGGTAAATACCCAGTAGTGCAATTGCTGGATCGTATGGCAGCTCTATTTTCAACTTTTTGAGGAACCTCCATACTGTTTTCCAGAGTGGCTGCACCAGCTTGCGTTCCCACGAACAGTGTAGGAGGGTTCCCCTTTCTCCGCATCCCCACCAACATCTGTCATTTCCTGACTTGTTAATTTTAGCCATTCTGACTGGTGTGAGGTGCTATCTCATTGAGGTTTTGATTGGGATTTCCCTGATGCTGAGCGATGTTGAGCACTTTTTCATGTGTCTGTGGCCATTTGGATGTCTTCTTTGGAAAAATGTCTGTTCATGTGTTCTGCCCATTTCTTGATTGGACCATTTGTTCTTTGGGTGTTGAGTTTAAGAAGTTCTTTATAGATTTTGGATACTAGCCCTTTATCTGATATGTCATTTGCAAATATCTTCTCCCATTCTGTCAGTTGTCTTTTGGTTTTGTTGACTGTTTCTTTTGCTGTGCAAAAGCTTTTTATCTTGACGAAGTCCCAGTAGTTCATTTTTGCCCTTGCTTCCCTTGCCTTTGGCGATGTTTCTAGGAAGAAACTGCTGCGGCTGAAGTCGCGGAGGCTGCTGCCTGTGTTCTCCTTTAGGATTTTGATGGACTCCTGTCTCACATTGAGGTCTTTCAACCATTTTGAGTCTATTTTTGTGTGTGGTGTAAGGAAATGGTCCAGTTTCATTCTTCTGCATGTGGCTGTCCAATTTTCCCAACACCATTTGTTGAAGAGACTGTCTTTTTTCCATTGGACATTCTTTCCTGCTTTGTCGAAGATTAGTTGACCATAAAGTTGAGGGTCCATTTCTGGGCTCTCTATTCTGTTCTATTGATCTATGTGTCTGTTTTTGTGCCAGTAACATACTGTCTTGATGATGACAGCTTTGTAATAGAGCTTGAAGTCCGGAATTGTGATGCCGCCGGCTTTGCTTTTCTTTTTCAACATTCCTCTGGCTATTCGGGGTCTTTTCTGGTTCCATACAAGTTTTAGGATTATTTGTTCCATTTCTTTGAAAAAAGTGGATGGTATTTTGATAGGGATTGCATTGAATGTGTAGATTGCTCTAGGTAGCATTGACATCTTCACGATATTTGTTCTTCCAATCCATGAGCATGGAACATTTTTCCATTTCTTTGTGTCTTCCTCAATTTCTTTCATGAGTATTTTATAGTTTTCTGAGTACAGATTCTTTGCCTCTTTGGTTAGATTTGTTCCTAAATATCTTACGGTTTTGGGTGCAATTGTAAATGAGATCGACTCCTTAATTTCTCTTTCTTCTGTCTTGTTGATGGTGTATAGGAATGCCACTGATTTCTGTGCATTGATTTTATATCCTTCCACTTTACTAAATTCCTGTATGAGTTCTAGAAGTTTTGGGGTGGAGTCTTTTGGGTTTTCCACATAAAGTATCATATCATCTGCAAAGAGTGAGAGTTTGACTTCTTCTCTGCTGATTTGGATGCCTTTTATTTCTTTTTGTTGTCTGATTGCTGTGGCTAGGACTTCTAATACTATGTTGAATAGCAGTGGTGATAGTGGACATCCCTGCCGTGTTCCTGACCTTAGTGGGAAAGCTCTCAGTTTTTTCCCATTGAGAACGATATTCACTGTGGGTTTTTCATAGATGGCTTTTATGCTATTGAGGTATGTACCCTCTATCCCTATACTCTGTGAAGAGTTTTGATCAAGAAAGGATGCTGTACTTTGTCAAATGCTTTTTCTGCATCTGTTGAGAGGATCATATGGTTCTTGCTCTTTCTTTTATTAATATATTATATCTCATTGATTGATTTGCAGATGTTGCACCAACCTTGCAGCCGAGGGATAAATCCCACTTGGTCATGGTGAATAATCCTTTTAATGTACTGTTGGATCCTCTTGGCTAGTATTTTGGTGAGAATTTTTGCATCCATATTCATCAAGGATATTTTTTTTAATTTTTTTTATTTATTTTTTATTTATTTTATTTATTTGACAGAGATAGACACAGCGAGAGAGGGAACACAAGCAGGGGGAGTGGAAGAGGGAGAAGCAGGCTTCCCGCCGAGCAGGGAGCCCGATGCGGGGCTCAATCCCAGGACCCTGGGATCATGACCTGAGCCGAAGGCAGACGTTTAACGACTGAGCCACCCAGGCGCCCCTCATCAAGGATATTGGTCTGTAAGTCTCCTTTTTGATGGGGTCTTTGTCTGGTTTGGGGACCAAGGTAGTGGTGGCCTCATAAAACGAGTTTGGAAGTTTTCCTTCCATTTCTATTTTTTGGAACAGTTTCAGAAGAATCCGTATTAATTCTTCTTTAAATGTTTGGTAGAATTCCCCTGGGAAGCCATCTGGCCCTGGGCTTTTGTTTGTTGGGAGATTTTTGATGACTGCTTCAATTTCCTTAGTGGTTATTGGTCTGTTCAGGTTTTCTATTTCTTCCTGGTTCAGTTTTGGTAATTGATACATCTCTAGGAATGCATCCATTTCTTCCAGATTGTCTAATTTGCTGGCATAGAGTTGCTCATAATATGTTCTTATAATTGTTTGTATTTCTTTGGTGTTGGTTGTGATCTCTCCTCTTTTTCATTCATGATTTTAGTTATTTGGGTCATTTCTCTTTTCTTTTTTGATAAGTCTGGCCAGGGGTTTATCAATCTTGTTAATTCTTTCAAAGAACCAGCTCCTAGTTTTGTTGATCTGTTCTACTGTTCTTTTGGTTTCTATTTCATTGATTTCTGCTCTGATCTTTATTATTTCTCTTCTCCTGCTGGGTTTAGGCTTTATTTGCTGTTCTTTCTCCAGCTCCTTTAGGTGTAGGGTTAGGTTGTGTATTTGAGACCTTTCTTGTTTTTTGAGAAAGGCTTGTATTGCTATATACTTTCCTCTTAGGACTGCCTTTGCTGCATCCCAAAGATTTTGAACAGCTGTGTTTTCATTTTCATTGGTTTCCATGAATGTTTTTAATTCTTCTTTAATTTCCTGGTTGACCCATTCATTCTTTAGTAGGATGCTCTTTAGCCTCCATGTATTTGAGTTCTTTCCGACTTTCCTCTTGTGATTGAGTTCTAGTTTCAAAGCCTTGTGGTCTGAAAATATGCAGACAGAATGATCCCAATCTTTTGGTACCGGTTGAGACCTGAATTGTGACCTAGGATGTGATCTATTCTGGAGAATGTTCCATGGGCACTAGAGAAGAATGTGTATTCTGTTGCTTTGGGATGGAATGTTCTGAATATATCTGTGAAGTCCATTTGGTCCAGTGTGTCATTTAAAGTCTTTATTTCCTTGTTGATCTTTTGCTTAGATGATCTGTCCATTTCAGTGAGGGGGGTGTTAAAGTCCCCCACTATTATTGTATTGTTGTTGATGTGTTTCTTTGCTTTTTTTTATTAATTGGCTCATATAATTGGCTGCTCCCATGGTAGGGGCATAGATATTTACAATTGTTAGATCTTCTTTTTGGATAGACCCTTTAAGTACGATATAGTGTGCTTCCTCATCTCTTATTACAGTCTTTGGTTTAAAATCTAATTTGTCTGAGATAAGGATTGCCACCCCAGCTTTCTTTTGGTGTCCATTAGCATGGTACATGGTTTTCCACCCCTCATTTTCAATCTGGGGGTGTCTTGGGGTCTAAAATGAGTCTCTTGCAGACAGCATATCGATGGATCTTGTTTTTTTTATCCAATCTGATAGCCTGTGTCTTTTGATTGGGGCATTTAGCCCATTTACATTCAGGGTAACTATTGAAAGATATGAATTTAGTGCCATTGTATTGCCTGTAAGGTGACTATTACTGTATATTGTCTGTGCTCCTTTCTGGTCTATGTTACTTTTAGGCTCTCTCTTTGCTTAGAGGACCCCTTTCAATATTTCTTGTAGGGCTGGTTTTGTGTTTGCAAATTCCTTTAGTTTTTGTTTGTCCTGGAAGCTTTTTATCTCTCCTTCTATTTTCAAGGACAGCCTAGCTGGATATAGTATTCTTGGCTGCATATTTTTCTCATTTAGTGCTCTGAATATATCCTGCCAGTCCTTTCTGGCCTGCCAGGTGTCTGTGGATAAGTCTGTTGCCAATCTAATGTTTCTACCATTGTAGGTTACAGATCTCTTGTCCCGAGCTGCTTTCAGGATTTTCTCTTTGTCTCGGAGACTCGTAAGTTTTACTATTAGATGTCGGGGTGTTGACCTATTTTTATTGATTTTGAGGGGGGTTCTCTGTGACTCCTGGATTTTGATGCCTGTTTCCTTCCCCAAATTAGGGAAGTTCTCTGCTATAATTTGCTCCAATATACCTTCTGCCCCTCTCTCTCTTTCTTCTTCTGCTGGGATCCCAATTATTCTAATATTGTTTCATCTTATGGTATCACTTATATCTCCAATTCTCTCCTCGTGATCCAGTAGTTGTTTATCTCTCTTTTTCTCCGCTTCTTTATTTTCCATCATTTGGTCTTCTATATCACTAATTTTCTCTTCTGCCTCATTTATCCTAGCAGTTAGAGCCTCCATTTTTTATTGCACCTCATTAATAGCCTTTTTGATTTCGATTGGTTAGATTTTAGTTCTTTTATGTCTCCAGAAAGGGTTTCTCTAATAACTCCCATGCTTTTTTCAAGCCCAGCTAGTATCTTTAAAATCATCATTCTGAACTCTAGTTCCGACATCTTACTAACGTCCGTATTGATTACGTCCCTGGCAGTTGGTACTGCCTCTTGATCTTTTTTTTGAGGTGAGTTTTTCTGTTTTGTCATTTTGTCCAAAGGAGAATAGATGAATGAGAGAACAAAATGCTCACAGGGTAAAAACGACCCCAGAAAAATATACACTAAACAAATCAGAAGAGACCTGAAACTGGGGGAAAAGAAAGGGAAAGAAAGAAAAAAGAAAAAGGTAAAAACAAACAAACAAACAAACAAAAAAACAGAATATGATCAAATATGATCAGCCTGGTGCATAGATCAGTGCCACACACTAGATTTTGGGCGTTTCTTGGTCTTTAGAAGAAAGTGCCTCCCAAAATTTTAAAGAAAGAAAAACTTATATATGTACAAAAATAAGGGTAAATACGATGAAGGGGTGGAATATGAGTGTAAAGATGAAAATTATAAAAGATTTTATAAAAGGAATTGATAAGATAAGAAGTTGTTTGAAAAGAGGAAGGATTTAAAAAAAAAAAAGAAGGAGAGAAATTGATCAGGCAGGAGACTAGAACAAAGCCATACTCTAGAGATTTAGGGTATATTTTGATCTGTTAGAAGAAACTGTATCCCTAAATTTTAAAGAGAGAACAACTTATATATATATACCAAAAATAAGGTTAACTACTATGAAGGGATAGACTACGACTTTAAAAATAAAAAAGATTTTTTTAAAAAGGGATTGATAAGTTGTTGGTTGAAAAAGGGGAAAGAAAAATTCAAAAA
Organism: Phoca vitulina; assembly: GCF_004348235.1. Classification (NCBI taxonomy): domain Eukaryota; kingdom Metazoa; phylum Chordata; class Mammalia; order Carnivora; family Phocidae; genus Phoca; species Phoca vitulina. Next base: position 11,957 of record NW_022590242.1, on the reverse strand, counting down.
AAAAAGAAAAAAGAAAAAGAAAGTTAAAAAATTTAACTTCAAAAGACTAAAGAATCATGGGGGATAAGCCATGAATTCTATGTGCAGTATTCCCCTAGCGCTAGAGATCTGCCATTCTCATTGATCAGTAAACTTGGTCTTGGCTGGTTGTTCTTGCTGATCTGGGGGAGGGGCCTGTTGCCGTGGTTCCCAGATGTCTTTGCCTGAGGTGGAATTGCCCTGCCCTTGCCAGTCAGGGCTAAGTAATCTGCTGGTGTTTGCTCTCGGGAGCTTTTGTTCCCTTCAAGCTTTCCGTACAGCTTTGGAGGTCGAGAGTGAAAATGGCGGCCTCCCAATCTCTGCCCTGGAGGAGCCGAGATCTTGGGGGCCCCACTCCTCAGTCCGCCTCCAGAGAAAAGCAGTCAGTCACTCCCATCTCCCTGGTCTCTGGCTGCACTCCGTGCTTACCCAGTCTGTGACCGAGCGTTTCTATCTCTAGCACACATCCCCATGTCGAGTCTCCAAACCCAGCCAATTCCTGTGGTGCACTCCCCCACTGCTCCTCCCCAGGGGAGGAAGGGGAGTGTCCCCGGATCTGCCGCTTATTGGGTCCCTGCTGGAAGAGCAGTGGCCTGACTGTGCCACGGATCATGGTTTATGGCAACCCCGAGCTGAGAGCCCACTCCTCGTCTCCATCGCTGCAGCCGGCTTCTCCACTCCAATACCTGGGAGCTCTGCTGCACTCAGGCACCCCCGGTCTTCCTGTGACCCCGAGGGTCCTGAGACCACACTGTCCCAGCGAGGGTTCCACCCCCCGCTTAGCCACTGGAGCGACGTCCCTCAGTAGAGCGGACTTCTAAAAGTTCCGATTTTGTGCTCCTTGGCTCTATCACTTGCTAGAAGCGGCAGACGGAGGCCCCCTCCCCCGCTGTCTGTCTTCCCAAATATTGCCTCAGATTCACTTCTCCACACGTCCTACCTTCCAGAAAGTGGTCGCTTTTCTGTTCATAGAGTTGCTGCATTCTTTTCTTTGATCTCCTGTTGAGTTCATAGGTGTTTAGAATGGTTTGATCCCTATCCAGCTGAATTCCTGGGACCAGACAAAATCCAGGTCTCCTACTCCTCTGCCATCTTGCTCCTCCCCCTGAAGGTGGTGAAATGTTCTTAATGCAAAGGCATTAAATGATAAGTTTTCAGGAGTCCTTTGGCTTTCATGATTGCCAAATGCCACCATCCAAATTAACATGACATGTTTGTGTGCCCCTGAAAAAAGTGTTTCTGTGGAAGATGCCATATTTAGGGAACAAGATTCAGTGCTGGAAGTGAGGGCTTAGATAAGAAGACAGATCTGGTACTCTAAGAGCCCACTAAAGAAACTTAAAGGAAAGAAATGTGGCTAGTTTGGGTCCTGAAACTGACCAAATTTTTAAAATCAATTTTGATTCAAAATTTAATTACTGATGCACATTATAATAGCACCACCTTGTGGAATATAGTAAAAATTCATGCATGTGTTTAGGTGGTGGCTCAGTCAGTGGTTCTCAAAGTGTTGTCTGTTGCTGGGGGGTATCTGAGACACATTCAGGGATCCATAGGGTCAAAACTATTTTCATAGTAATACCCAGATACCATTTGCGTTTTTCATTGTGTTGGCATTTGCACTGATGGTGCAAAAGCAATATGGGTAAAACTATAAACACCTTAGCATGAATCATGAAAATGGTTCAAAAATTATATTATTTGTCCTTGTATTCTTCACTGCCATGAATATGAAGGATACAAAAAGCAGTTTACTTAAGAGTATTCTTATGAAGTAGCAAAAATAAAATAATTTGGGACAAAACCATAGGAAATCATGGCACAGGAATTCACTTTGTTGTCAATTTTGCTCGCAAAAAATACCTCAAGGAACTAAGGAATCTCTGCCAGTAGCAGAGACTTGTGAGCATTGCAGAGAAGAAAGTTGTGTTTTTGTCCTCACTCCTGCACTCATCAGCTTTAAGTTTCAGTTTTCTCAACTTATCTAAAAGGGAGATATTCCTAGGAGTTGCTGCAATGAGAAATTGTGAAGATTGAAAACTGGCAATTGTTGGCTCTTCTAGTTGTCCTCTCTTTCTCCCACTGTCAAGAGTTAAAGCATTTAATCTTCACTGAAACTCTGTGATTTTTTGTTTTTATTTAAATTCCAGTTAGTTAACATACAGTGTAATATTAGTTTCAGGTGTACAATATAGTGATTCAAAACCCATAAAACACCCCATGCTCATCACAACAGTTGCACTCCTGAATCCCCATCACCTATTTAACACATGCCCCAACCCACCTCCCCTCTGATAACCATCAGTTTGTTCTCTATAGTTGAGTCGGTTTCTTGATTTGCATCTCTTTTCCCCCCTGTGTTCATTTGTTTTGTTTCTTAAATTCCACACATGAGTGAAATCATATGGTATTTGTCTTTCTCTGACTGACTTATTTCACTTGACAGAATACTCTCTGGCTCCATCTATGTCATTGCAAAAGGCAAGATTTTATTTTTTTTATGACCAAGGAATATTTCACTGTAAATATATAGGTTTATCAATCAATGGACAGATGGGACATTTCCATAATTTGGCTATTGTAGATAATGCTGCTATAAACAAGGGGGTGCACGTATCCTTTCGAATTAGCATTTTTGTATTCCTTGTGTAAATACCTAGTAGTGCAATTGCTGGATCATAGGGTAGTTCTATTTTTCATTTTTTGAGGAACCTCTGTCCTGTTTTCCACAGTGACTGCACCAGTTTGCATTCCCACCAACAGTGCACGAGGGTTCCCCTTTCTCCACATCCTCACCAATACGTGTTGTTTCTTGTGTTGTTGATCTTAGCCATTCTGACAGGTGTGAGGTGATATCTCATTGTAGTATTGATTTGTATTTCCCTGATGATGAGTGATATTGAGCATCTTTCCATGTGTCTCTTGTCCATCTGGATGTCTTCTTTGCAAAAATGTCTATCATGTCTTCTGCCCATTTCTTAATTGGATTATTCATTTTCTGGGTGTTGAGTTTCATAAGTTCTTTATATATTTTGGATACTGACCCTTTATCGGATATGTCATTTGAAAATATCTTCTCCCATTCTGAAGATTGCCTTTTAGTTGTGTTGTTTCCTTCACAGTGCAGCTTCACAGTGCAGAAGCTTTTTATTTTGATGAAGTCCCAAGAGTTTAATTTTGCTTTTGTTTCCCTTGTTTCAGGAACTTTGTCTGTATGCTGTAAAATAGTGTTTTAATCCTTTCAGAATCCTAGGTCTCTAGCTGATGAACAAAATTCTTCTGTCCCCACCAGAATTTTGATATGACTTTTGCCAAGTGGGGCATTGCCCTTTGTTTTAAGAATAGGTCCTATCTTCTTTTCTTTGGGGGGGGAATTAGTATATTTTATTTTATTTTTTTATTTTATTATGTTATGTTAATCACCATACATTACATCATTAGTTTTTGATGTAGTGTTCCATGATTCATTGTTTGCGTATAACACCCAGTGCTCCATGCAGTAGGTGCCCTCTTTAATACCCATCACCAGGTATCTTCTTTCTATTAAGATTTATTTATTTATTTTAGAGAGAGAGAGAGAGAGTGCATGGGGGAGAGGGAGATAGAAAATCTCAAGCAGACTCCCTGCTGAGTGCAGAGCCAGACACAAGCTCTATCTCAGGACCCTGAGATCATGACCTGACTTGAAATCAACACTTAACCAACTGAGCCACTCAGGTGCCCTTGTCCTATTTTCTTTATATTCCCTACCAGTCATGAAAAGTTTTCCAGGATTTATTTTTGTATTTTATATTACAAAACAATAGGATCATTTTCATTTTTATATATAAAATTATAATATTTAATATGATTTTCTCCTTTAAAGCATCTGCCACTTACACTACGTTCAATGCCTTCAACACTTTCCAAAAGTTTCTGCTGTCTAAAATTTCTTGATTGAACATTTATCCATTCAAACAATCCAACAAGAACATTTAACAATTGTAAATAGAAATCCACCAAACACCAGAGCACCAAAATACGTAAAGAAACTATTAGCAAATATTAAGGAAAAATTGGCAGTAACATAATAATATTTGGGGACTTTAACATCCCACTTACATCAGTGGATAGATCACCCAGACAGAAAATCAATAAGGAAGCAGTGACATAGAATGAAGCATTAGACCAGGTGGACCTAACAGATAATTGCACCTGAAGGCAGCACATTACACATTCTTTTCAAGTTCACATGAAACATTCTCCAGAATAGATCACATGTTAGGCAACAAAACAAGTCACAACAAATTAAAAAAATAAAAATTGTATTATGCATCGTTTCCAACCACAACAGTATGAAACTAGAAATCAATCAGAAGAAAAAAATCTGGGAAAACCACAAATACATAGAGACTAAATAGCATGCTACTAAACAATGAATGAGTCAACAAAGAAATCAAGGAGAAAATAAAAAAATACATGGAACACAAATGAAAGTAACACAATGGTTCACAATATTGGGGATGCAGGAAAATTTGTTCTAAGAGGGACATTATTAACAATACAGGCCTAAAACAAGAAGCAAGAAAAATCTCAAATAAAGAATCTAATCTTGTACCTAAAGAAGCTAGAATAAACAAACAAAGCCCAAAGCCAGTAGAAGGAAGGAAATAATAAAGATGAGAACAGAAATAAATAGAGAATAAAAAAGTATTTGAATAGATCAGTGAAACCAGGAGCTGGTTCTTTCAAAAGATCAACAAAATTGATACACCTTTAGATGGATTCATCATCAACAACAACAACAAAAAAAAAAAAGAGAGAGAGAGAGAGAGAGGACTCAAATAAATAAAATGAGAAGTAAACGAGGAGAAATCACAACCATTACCAAAGAAATTCTAGGATACTAAGAGAACATCATGAAAAATTATATGCCAACAAATTGGAAAATCTAAAACAAATAGATAAATTCCTAGAAATGTGTAATATTCTAAAATTCAATCAGGAAAAAAATAGAAAATTTGAACAGAGCAATTATGAGCAATGGAATGGAATCATTAATCAAAAAGCTCCCAAGAATGAAAAGTCCAGGATGAGATGGCTTTACAGGTGAATTTTACCAAATATATAAAGAGCTAAAACCTATTTTTTTCAAAGTGTTCTAAAAAATATGAGGAGGGAGAGCTTCCAAATTCATTCTACAAAGCCAGCATTATGTTGATATCACAACCAGATAAAGACTATAAAAAAAGAAATTTAAGTCTAGTCTGAGGAGCATAGATGTAAAAATCCTCAAAAAATGTTGGCAAACTGAATCCAACAATACATTAAAGAAATCACCATGACCAAGTGGAATATATTCCAGGGATGCATGGGTAGTTCAATATTCACAAATCAATCAACATCATACATCACATTAATAAGAGAAAGGATAAAAACTATATAATCACTTCAATAGATGCAAAAAAAGCATTTGGCAAAGTACACCATTCATTCAAGATAAAAGACTCTCAATAAAGTAAATTTAGAGGGAACACACCTCAACATTATATTATGTATGTATGTTTTCCATATATGAGAAACCCACAGCTAACATCTTCCTTAATGTGGAAAAAGTGAGAACTTTTCCACTATGATTATAAACAAGACAAAGATGTCCACTCACACTTTTACTCAACATAGTACTGGGAGCACTGGTCACAGCAATTAGATAAGGAAAAGAAATAAAAGCCATCCAAATTAGTAAAAAAAGAGATAAAACTGTCAGTATGTGCAAATTACATGATACTATATATGGAAACCCCAAAGATTCCACCAAAAGGAAACCTACTAGAACTGATAAATAAATTCAGTAAAGTCACAGAATACAAAATTAATATAAAGAAATTGCATTTTTGTACACTAATGAAGTACAAAAAAGAGAAATTAAGAAAGTAATCCTATTTATAATTGCACCAAAAAATAGCTACATAGGAATAAGCTTACCAAAGAGGTGAAAGACCTATACTCTGAAAATTATATAACACTGATGAAATAAAATGAACATAAGACAAGTGAAAAGATATCCTGTGCTCATGGAGAAGAACCAATATTAAAATGTGTTTACTACACAAAACAATCTACAGATTTAATGCAATCCTTAAAATCTTTTTTAAAAATAAATTTTTGAGAAATAAAGATATGGATGGTGTTTTTGAGGGAAATAAATAGTATACCAGATCTGGAGAAGAATCAAGAACAATGATCAGTGGCAAGGGGAAGCACAGATAAAAAGAGGGAACCATCACATAAGTTCTTACCTAGAGCCCAAAGCCCCATTAGTTACATTACTTAACTTTTTATTCTATAGCCAGATTGTGCTGTTTTTGAATGATACTGAAATTGGCTAATGTTTTTTCTAGTTTCCTTTTGAATTTGAACATAATGTAGTCTAGGTCAGACTGAAGGTGACCAAACCCCTCCATTATCTCTTTTAGCTACCCCTCTTTGACATGTTAATGAGGTAAATATATGTAAAAACACCAGATTGCCATTAGATCATTTTTAAAAATTATTTCTTAAATTTTCATATTTTTTTAAGTTTTAATTTTAATTCCAGTAGAGGTAACATATAGTGTTATATTAGTTACAGGTGTACAATATAGTGATCAACAATTGTATACATTACTCAGTGCTCATTAAGATAAGTGTACTCTTTAATCATCATCACCTATTTCACCCATCTCCCCCCAAACGCCTCCCCTCTGGTAACCATCAGTTTGTTCTTCATACTTAAGAGTCTGTTTCTTGATTTGTTTTTCTGTTTTCTTTGTTTTGTTTCTTAAATTCCACATATGAGTGAAATCATATGGTATTTGTTTTTTTCTGACTGACTTATTTTGCTTATATTATACCTTCTAGCTCCATCCATGTCATTGCAAATGTCAAGCTTTCATTCTTTTTTTATGGCTGACTATTATTCCATTGTACATATACCACCTCTTCTTTACCCATTGATCTATAGATGGATACTTGGGCTGCTTCCATAATTTGGCTATTGTAGATAATGCTACAATAAACATAAAGGTGCATATATCCTTTCAAATTCGTGTTTTTGTATTTTTGGGTAATTACCCACTAGTGTGATTACTGGATCATAGGGTACTTCTATTCTTAATTTTTTGAGGAACCTCCATATTGTTTTCAAAAGTGGCTTCACCAGTTTGCATTTCTACCAACAGTGCAAGAGGGTTCCTTTTTCTCCACATCCTCTCAAACACCTGTTGTTTCATGTGTTGTTGGTTTTAGCCATTCTGGCAGGTGTGAGGTGATATCTCATTGTAGTTTTGATTTGCATTTGTCTGATGATGAGTAATGTTGAGCATCTTTTATGTGTCTGTTGGATGTCTGGATGTCTTCTTTGGAGAAATATTTCTTCATGTCTTTTGCCTATTTTTTACGTGGCTAGTTTGTTTTTGTGGTGTTAAGTTGTATGCGTTTTTTTTTTTTTTTTGTAGTTTGTGTACTAACACTTTATGGGATATGTCATTTGCAAATATCTTCTCCCATTCAGTAGTTTGTCACTTAATTTTGTTGATTGTTTCCTTCATTGTGCAGAAGCTTTTTATTTAGATGTAATCCTGATGGTTTATTTTTGTTTTATTTCTTCTGCCTCAGGAAACATATTTAGAAAAATGTTGCTATGGCCAATGTCAGAGAGATTACTGTATGTGCTCTCGTCTAGGATTTTTATGGTTTCAGGTCTCACATTTAGGTCTTTAATCTATTTTGAGTTTATTCTTGTGTATGGTGTAAGAAAGTGCTCCAGTTTCATTCTTTTGCATGTAGCTCTCCAGTTTTCCCAGGACAATTTGTTGAAGAGACTGTCTGTTTCCCATTATATGTCCTTGTCTCTTTTGTTAAAGATTAATTGACCATATAATCATGGGCTTGTTTCTGGACATTCTACCTGTTCCACTCATTTATGTGTCTATTTTTGTGCCAGTAACATAATGTTTTGATAGCTATAGCTTTGTAGTATAACTTGAAACCTGGAATTGTGATGCCTCCAGTTTTGTTTTTCTTTTTCAAGATTGCTTTTGTTATTCAGGATCTTTTGTGGCTCCATAAAAATATTAGGATTATTTGTTCTAGTTCACTGAAAAATGCTATTGATATTTTAATAAGGATTGCATTCAATATATACATTGCTTTGGGTAGTATGGACATTTTAACAATAATTATTCTTCCAAGGCCTGAGCTTGAAATGTCTTTCCTTTGTTTGTGTCATCTGCAATTTCTTTCATCAGTGTTTTTTAGTTTTATAAGTCTTTCATCTCCTTGACTAAGTGTATTCCTAGGTATTTTACTATTTTTGGTGCAATTGTATTTTTTTAATTTTTATTATTATTATGTTATGTTAATCACCATACATTACATCATTAGTTTTTGATGTAGTGTTCCATGATTCATTGTTTGCATATAAGACCCAGTATTCCATGCAGAACTTGCCCTCTTTAATACCCACCACCAGGCTAACTAATCACCCCCATCCCCCTCCACTCTAGAACCCTCAGTTTGTTTCTCAGAGTCCATAGTCTCTCATGGTTTGTCTCTCCTTCTGATTTCCCCCCATTCATTTTTCCCTTCCTGCTATCTTCTTCTTTTTTTTCTCTAAACAAGTAATGTATTATTTGTTTCAGAGGTACAGGTCTGTGATTCAACAATCTTACACAATTCACAGCGCTCACCATAGCACATACCCTCCCCAATGTCTATCACCCAGCCACCCCATCCCTCCCACCCCCCACCACTCCAGCAACCCTCAGTCTGTTTCCTGAGATTAAGAATTCCTCATACCAGTGAGGTCATATGATACATGTCTTTCTCTGATTGACTTATTTCGCTCAGCATAATACCCTCCAGTTCCATCCATGTCGTTGCAAATGGCAAGATTTCATTCCTTTTGATGGCTGCATAATATTCCATTGTATATATATACCACCTCTTCTTTATCCATTCATCTGTCGATGGACATCTTGGCTCTTTCCATAGTTTGACTATTGTGGACATTGCTGCTATAATCATTGGGGTGCGTGTACCCCTTCGGATCCCTACATTTGTATCTTTGGGGTAAATACCCAGTAGTGCAATTGCTGGATCGTATGGCAGCTCTATTTTCAACTTTTTGAGGAACCTCCATACTGTTTTCCAGAGTGGCTGCACCAGCTTGCGTTCCCACGAACAGTGTAGGAGGGTTCCCCTTTCTCCGCATCCCCACCAACATCTGTCATTTCCTGACTTGTTAATTTTAGCCATTCTGACTGGTGTGAGGTGCTATCTCATTGAGGTTTTGATTGGGATTTCCCTGATGCTGAGCGATGTTGAGCACTTTTTCATGTGTCTGTGGCCATTTGGATGTCTTCTTTGGAAAAATGTCTGTTCATGTGTTCTGCCCATTTCTTGATTGGACCATTTGTTCTTTGGGTGTTGAGTTTAAGAAGTTCTTTATAGATTTTGGATACTAGCCCTTTATCTGATATGTCATTTGCAAATATCTTCTCCCATTCTGTCAGTTGTCTTTTGGTTTTGTTGACTGTTTCTTTTGCTGTGCAAAAGCTTTTTATCTTGACGAAGTCCCAGTAGTTCATTTTTGCCCTTGCTTCCCTTGCCTTTGGCGATGTTTCTAGGAAGAAACTGCTGCGGCTGAAGTCGCGGAGGCTGCTGCCTGTGTTCTCCTTTAGGATTTTGATGGACTCCTGTCTCACATTGAGGTCTTTCAACCATTTTGAGTCTATTTTTGTGTGTGGTGTAAGGAAATGGTCCAGTTTCATTCTTCTGCATGTGGCTGTCCAATTTTCCCAACACCATTTGTTGAAGAGACTGTCTTTTTTCCATTGGACATTCTTTCCTGCTTTGTCGAAGATTAGTTGACCATAAAGTTGAGGGTCCATTTCTGGGCTCTCTATTCTGTTCTATTGATCTATGTGTCTGTTTTTGTGCCAGTAACATACTGTCTTGATGATGACAGCTTTGTAATAGAGCTTGAAGTCCGGAATTGTGATGCCGCCGGCTTTGCTTTTCTTTTTCAACATTCCTCTGGCTATTCGGGGTCTTTTCTGGTTCCATACAAGTTTTAGGATTATTTGTTCCATTTCTTTGAAAAAAGTGGATGGTATTTTGATAGGGATTGCATTGAATGTGTAGATTGCTCTAGGTAGCATTGACATCTTCACGATATTTGTTCTTCCAATCCATGAGCATGGAACATTTTTCCATTTCTTTGTGTCTTCCTCAATTTCTTTCATGAGTATTTTATAGTTTTCTGAGTACAGATTCTTTGCCTCTTTGGTTAGATTTGTTCCTAAATATCTTACGGTTTTGGGTGCAATTGTAAATGAGATCGACTCCTTAATTTCTCTTTCTTCTGTCTTGTTGATGGTGTATAGGAATGCCACTGATTTCTGTGCATTGATTTTATATCCTTCCACTTTACTAAATTCCTGTATGAGTTCTAGAAGTTTTGGGGTGGAGTCTTTTGGGTTTTCCACATAAAGTATCATATCATCTGCAAAGAGTGAGAGTTTGACTTCTTCTCTGCTGATTTGGATGCCTTTTATTTCTTTTTGTTGTCTGATTGCTGTGGCTAGGACTTCTAATACTATGTTGAATAGCAGTGGTGATAGTGGACATCCCTGCCGTGTTCCTGACCTTAGTGGGAAAGCTCTCAGTTTTTTCCCATTGAGAACGATATTCACTGTGGGTTTTTCATAGATGGCTTTTATGCTATTGAGGTATGTACCCTCTATCCCTATACTCTGTGAAGAGTTTTGATCAAGAAAGGATGCTGTACTTTGTCAAATGCTTTTTCTGCATCTGTTGAGAGGATCATATGGTTCTTGCTCTTTCTTTTATTAATATATTATATCTCATTGATTGATTTGCAGATGTTGCACCAACCTTGCAGCCGAGGGATAAATCCCACTTGGTCATGGTGAATAATCCTTTTAATGTACTGTTGGATCCTCTTGGCTAGTATTTTGGTGAGAATTTTTGCATCCATATTCATCAAGGATATTTTTTTTAATTTTTTTTATTTATTTTTTATTTATTTTATTTATTTGACAGAGATAGACACAGCGAGAGAGGGAACACAAGCAGGGGGAGTGGAAGAGGGAGAAGCAGGCTTCCCGCCGAGCAGGGAGCCCGATGCGGGGCTCAATCCCAGGACCCTGGGATCATGACCTGAGCCGAAGGCAGACGTTTAACGACTGAGCCACCCAGGCGCCCCTCATCAAGGATATTGGTCTGTAAGTCTCCTTTTTGATGGGGTCTTTGTCTGGTTTGGGGACCAAGGTAGTGGTGGCCTCATAAAACGAGTTTGGAAGTTTTCCTTCCATTTCTATTTTTTGGAACAGTTTCAGAAGAATCCGTATTAATTCTTCTTTAAATGTTTGGTAGAATTCCCCTGGGAAGCCATCTGGCCCTGGGCTTTTGTTTGTTGGGAGATTTTTGATGACTGCTTCAATTTCCTTAGTGGTTATTGGTCTGTTCAGGTTTTCTATTTCTTCCTGGTTCAGTTTTGGTAATTGATACATCTCTAGGAATGCATCCATTTCTTCCAGATTGTCTAATTTGCTGGCATAGAGTTGCTCATAATATGTTCTTATAATTGTTTGTATTTCTTTGGTGTTGGTTGTGATCTCTCCTCTTTTTCATTCATGATTTTAGTTATTTGGGTCATTTCTCTTTTCTTTTTTGATAAGTCTGGCCAGGGGTTTATCAATCTTGTTAATTCTTTCAAAGAACCAGCTCCTAGTTTTGTTGATCTGTTCTACTGTTCTTTTGGTTTCTATTTCATTGATTTCTGCTCTGATCTTTATTATTTCTCTTCTCCTGCTGGGTTTAGGCTTTATTTGCTGTTCTTTCTCCAGCTCCTTTAGGTGTAGGGTTAGGTTGTGTATTTGAGACCTTTCTTGTTT
>NW_022590241.1:8720-19101 GCF_004348235.1 Phoca vitulina | reverse complement strand
AAACCAGACAAAGACCCCATCAAAAAGGAGAATTACAGACCAATATCCTTGATGAACATGGATGCAACAATTCTCACCAAAATAATAGCCAATAGGATCCAAGAGTACATTAAAAGGATTATTCACCACGACCAAGTGGGATTTATCCCTGGGCTGCAAGGTTGGTTCAACATCTGCAAATCAATCAATGTGATACAATACATTAACAAAAGAAAGAACAAGAATCATATGATCCTCTCAATAGATGCAGAAAAAGCATTTGACAAAGTACAGCATCCTTTCTTGATCAAAACTCTTCAGAGTATAGGGATAGAGGGTACATACCTCAGTATCATAAAAGCCATCTATGAAAAACCTACAGCGAATATCATTCTCAATGGGGAAAAACTGAGAGCTTTCCCCCTAAGGTCAGGAACGCGGCAGGGATGTCCACTATCACCACTGCTATTCAACATAGTATTGGAAGTCCTAGCCACAGCAATCAGACAACAAAAAGAAATCAAAGGCATCCAAATTGGCAAAGAAGAAGTCAAACTCTCACTCTTTGCAGTTGATATGATACTTTATGTGGAAAATCCCAAAGACTCCACCCCAAAACTGCTAGAACTCATACAGGAATTCAGTAAAGTGGCAGGATATAAAATCAATGCACAGAAGTCAGTGGCATTCCTATACACCAACAACAAGACAGAAGAAAGAGAAATTACGGAGTCGATCCCATTCACAATTGCACCCAAAACCATAAGATACCTAGGAATAAATCTAACCAAAGAGGCAGAAAATCTGTACTCAAAAAACTATAAAATACTTATGAAAAAAATTGAGGAAGACACAAAGAAATAGAAAACGTTCCATGCTCATGGATCGGAAAAACAAATATTGTAAAGATGTCAATGCTACCTAGAGGAATTGACACATCCAGTGCAATCCCCATCAAAATACCATCCACTTTTTTCAATGAAACGGAGCAAATAATCCTAAAATTTGTATGGAACCAGAAAAGACCCCGAATAGCCAGAGGAATGTTGAAAAAGAAAAGCAAAGCTGGTGGCATCACAATTCCGGACTTCCAGCTCTATTACAAAGCTGTCATCATCAAGACAGTATGGTACTGGCACAAAAACAAACACATAGATCAATGGAAGAGAATAGAGAGTCCAGAAATGGACCCTCAACTCTATGGTCAACTAATCTTTGACAAAGCAGGAAAGAATGTCCAATGGGAAAAAGACAGTCTCTTCAACAAATGGTGTTGGGAAAATTGGACAGCCACATGCAGAAGAATGAAACTGGACCATTTCCTTATACCACACACAAAAATAGACTCAAAGTGGTTGAAAGACCTCAGTTTGAGACAGGAGTCCATCCAAATCCTAAAGGAGAACACAGGCAGCAACCTCTTCGACCTCAGTGGGAGCAACTTCTTCCTAGAAACATCGCCAAAGGCAAGGGAAGCAAGGGCAAGAATGAACTATTGGGACTTCATCAAGATAAAAAGCTTTTGCACAGCAAAAGAAACAGTCAACAAAACCAAAAGACAACCGACAGAATGGGAGAAGATATTTGCAAATAACATATCAGATAAAGGGCTAGGGTCCAAAATCTATTAAACTCAACACTCAAAGAACAAATGATCCAATCAAGAAATGGGCAGAAGACATGAACAGACATCTCTCCAAAGAAGACATCCAAATGGCCAACAGACACATGAAAAAGTGCTCAACATCGCTCGGCATCAGGGAAATCCAAATCAAAACCTCAATGAGATACCACCTCACACCAGTCAGAATGGCTAAAATTAACAAGTCAGGAAATGACAGATGTTGGCGGGGATGCAGAGAAAGGGGAACCCTCCTACACTTGGTGGGAATGCAAGCTGGTGCGACCACTCTGGAAAACAGTATGGAGGTTCCTCAAAAAGTTGAAAATAGAGCTACCATATGATCCAGCAATTGCACTACTGGGTACTTACCCCAAAGATACAAATGTAGGGATCCGAAGGGGTACGTGCACCCCGATGTTTATAGCAGCAATGTCCATAATAGCCAAACTGTGGAAAGAACCAAGATGTCCATCGACAGATGAATGGATAAAGAAGATGTGATATATATATATACAGTGGAATATTATGCAGCCATCGAAAGGAATGAAATCTTGCAATTTGCAATGACGTGGATGGAACTGGAGGGTATTATGCTGAGTGAAATAAGTCAATCAGAAAAAGACATGTTGTATATGATCTCACTGATATGAGGAATTCCTAATCTCAGGAAACAAACTGAGGGTTGCTGGAGTGGTGGGGGGTGGGAGGGATGGGGTGGCTGGGTGATAGACATTGGGGAGGGTATGTGCTATGGTGAGCACTGTGAACTGTGTAAGACTGTTGAATCACAGACCTGTACCTCTGAAATAAATAATACATTATATGTTTAGAAAAAAAAAGAAGAAGAAGATAACACTAAGGGAAAAATGTAGGGGGAAAATTGGAGGGGGAGACAAACCATGAGAGATTAGGGACCCTCAGAAACAAACTGAGGGTTCTAGAGGGGAGGGTGGGTGGGGGGATGTGTTAGCCTGGTGATAGGTATTAAAAAGGGCACATACTGAATGGAGCACTGGGTGTTATACACAAACAATGAATCATGGAACACTACATCAAAAACTAATGATGTAATGTATGGTGATTAACATAACATAATAAAATTTTTTTAAAAACCACCTCCAAACACATAATGGAGTAGATACTTAAATGGGATAGAAGAGGGAGGAGGAAAAACGATCTGGAAGAAAATAATTGGCCTATAGAATGACTTGTACATGAATGTTCATAATAGCTTTATTCATGATGGTGCAAACTGGAAACAACACAAATGTCCATTAACAGAAGAACAGGTGAAGGAACTGTAGGTTCATACATTGGAACACTATGCAGCCATGATAATGATAGGATTATTGCTACACACAGTGTGATGGATGAATCTTACAAAGATAATGTTGAAAGAAAGAAAACAGACACAAGGGAGAATATAATGTAGAACAGGCTTAATTAAATGATATTAATACAAATCACAAAGTGATTGTCCGTGGTCTTAGAGAGGTAAAAATTGATTGGGAAGTATGCAAAAAAAGGTTTATGTTGAAAAACATGTTCATTATCTTGACGGGGGTGTGAGTTTTGCAGGTTTCTTTATTTGTCAAAAACCCAATATCTGCAGGTTGTGATGAATATAGATTATATTGCATTGTCTTAAAAGGCAAAGGGAAAAGTGGCAGAGACCTGATCTGAATTTGGCATCTCACTGCATTGGCCTCTTGTCAAATATGCCCACTTATTGTTAGATTACAAAATAAAATACACTTCCCAAGAACTTCGAAGTCTCCAGGTGCAGGCAGAGTGTGTCCCAGCAGCCAGAAGGAAGTCCTCCCACAGAGACCCAGGGACTGGCTGCTGGAGGTAAATGTACACCGGGTATGCATGACAATGGCTGACAAGGTGAACAAACCTTCCGGGTGGTGGGTAAAGCACCAACAGCAACATCTGCTCTGGTCAATCCCTCAAATATCACCTGCCACCAATGCCCACTCGGAAGGCTTGTGAGGATGCCAACCACTGATTAAGTCTCTGGCAAGTGGCAGATACTCTTAAGTGATGATCACAAGCTCTATGAGCATAGTTGTTTTCAAGAGTCTTGTTGCCTCTTCGCATGCTTTCACCAAAACATGCCATTTGGAGACAAGTGCCACTTGCATATACACATGCATGCACATATATGTGTGCACATGTGCACATACATGCACACGTGCACACACACACTTTCATTTATCTGGAAGCCTGGTTTAAAACTATCTCAGCCTAGGATGTGGAGAAAGGAGAACCCTCTTACACTGTTGGTGGGAATGCAAACTGGTGCAGCCACTCTGGAAAACAGTATGGAGGTTCCTCAAAAGGTTAAAAATAGAACTACCCTACGACCCAGCAATTGCACTACTGGGTATCTACCCAAAGATACAAAAATACTGATTCAAAGGGGCACATGCACCCTGATGTTTATAGCAACATTATCAACAATAATCAAGTTATGGAAAGAGCCCAAATGTCCATTGACTGATGAAGGATAAAGAAGATGTGGTGTATATATATATAATGTAATATCGCTCAGCCATTAAAAAGAATGAAATCTTACCATTTGCAATGACATGGATGGAGCTACAGTGTATTATGCTAAATGAAGTAAGTCAGTCAGAGATAGACAAATACCATGTGATTTCACTCATACGTGGAACTTAAGAAACAAAACAGATGAAAATAGGGGAAGGGGAAAAAAAGAAAGAGAGAGAGAAATGGAAGTAAACCAAAGAGACTCTTAACTATGGAGAACAAACTGAGGGTTGATGGAGGGAATTGGGTGGGGGATGGGCTAACTGGGTGATGGGTATTTTTTTTTTAAGTTTAGTTTAAAATTTATTTTTAAAAAATTTTTTTATTATTATGTTATGTTAATCACCATACATCATTAGTTTTTTATGTAGTGATCCATGATTCGTTGTTTGCATATAACACCCAGTGCTCCATGCAGAATGTGCCCTCTTTAATACCCATCACCAGGCTAACACATCCTCCCACCCACCCTCCCCTCTAGAACCTTCAGTTTGTTTTTCAGAGTCCATTGTCTCTCATGGTTCGTCTCCCCCTCAGATTTCCCCCCCCTTCATTCTTCTCCTCCTGCTATCTTCTTTTTTTTTTTTAACATATAATGTATTATTTGTTTCAGAGATACAGATCTGTGATTCAACAGTCTTGCACAATTCACAGCGCTCACCATAGCACATACCCTCCCCAATATCTATTACCCAGCCACTCCATTCCTCCCACCCTCCACCACTCCAGCAACCCTCAGTTTGTTTCCTGAGATTAAGAATTCCTCATATCAGGGAGGAGTAATAGACCTGGATTTTGTCTGGTCTCAGGAATTCAGCTGGATAGGGATCAAACCATTCTGAACACCTACAAACTCAACAGGAGATCGAAGAAAAGAATAGCAACAACTCTCTGAACAGAAAAGCGACCACTTTCTGGAAGGTAGGACGTGCGGAGAAGTGAATCCGAGGCGATATTCGGGAGGATAGACGGTGGGGGAGGGGGCCTCCGTTGGCTCCTTCTGGCAAGTGATAGAGCCATGGAGCACAAAATCGGAACTTTTAGAAGTCTGCTCCGCTGAGGGACGTCACTCCGGTGGCTAAGTGGGGGATGGAACCCTCGCGGACAGTGTGGTCTCAGGACCTTCGGGGTCACAGAAAGACCGGGGGTGCCTGAGTGTGGCAGAGCTCCCAGGTATTGGAGCGGGGAAGCCAGCTGCAGAGACGGAGCCAAGGCGCGGGCTCTCAGCTCGGGGTTGCCATAAACCGTGATCCGCGGCACAGGCGGGCCACTGCTCCTCCAGCAGGGACCCAACAAGCAGCAGATCCGGGGAGACTCACCTTCCTCCCCTGGGAGGAGAGGCACAGGAGCGCATGGCAGGGATCTGCTGGGTTTGGAGACTCCACACAGGGTCGGGTGCCAGAGATAGAAACGCTCGGTCACAGGCCGGGTGAGCACGGAGTGCGGGCGGAGACCAGGGAGACGGGAGTGATTGACTGCTTTTCTCTGGGGCCTCACTGAGGAGCAGAGGCCCGAGTTCTCGGCTCCTCTGGGGCGGAGATTGGGAGGCCGCCATTTTCATTCTCCTCCTCCAAAGCTGTATGGAAAGCTTGCAGGGAACAAAAGCTCCCGAGAGCAAACCCGAGCAGATTACTTAGCCCGGACCGGGCAAGGGCGGGGCAATTCCGCCTCCAGCAAAGATATTTGGGAACCACGGCAACAGGCCCCTCCCCCAGAAGATCAGCAAGAACAGCCAGCCAAGACCAAGTTTACCGATCAATGAGAACGGCAGAACTCCAGCACTAGGGGAATACTGCACATAGAATCCATGGCTCTTTTACCATGATTCTGTACTCTTTCAAAGTTAATTTTTTTTAACTGTCTTTTTTTTTTAAATTTTTCTTTTTGCCGTTTTCAACCAACATCTTAACAATCCCTTTTTTAAAAAAATTTTTATTGGGGTGCCTGGGTGGCTCAGTCATTAAGCGTCTGCCTTCAGCTCAGGTCATGATCCCAGGTCCTGGGATCAAGCCCCGCATCGGGCTCCTTGCTCAGCGGGAGGCCTGCTTCCCCCTCTCCCACTCCCCCTGCTTGTGTTCCCTCTCTTGCTGTCTCTTTCTCTGTCAAATAGATAAATAAAAAATCTTAAAAAAAAAATTAAAAAAAATTTTTATTTTTCATTTTTAGAGTCATATTATATCCCTTCATAGTAGTTACCCATATTTTTGGCATATATATATAAGTTATTCTCTCTTTAAAATTTTGAGATAGTTTCTTCTAACAGATCAAAATATACCCTAAATCTCTAGTGTATGGTTTTTTCCTACTCCCCTGCCTGATCACATTCTCTCCCTTTTTTTTTCTTTTTTTTTTAAATCCTCTTCTTTCTTTTTTCAAATAACTTCTTATCAATTCCTTTTATAAAATTTTTTTATAATTTTCACCTTTACAGTCATATTCCATCCCTTCATCATATCAACCCTTATTTTTCTACATATATAAATTTTTCTTTCTTTAAAATATTGGGAGGCACTTTCTTATAACAGACCAAAATACACCCAAAATCTAGTGTGTGGCACTGATCTATGCACCAGCCTGATCATATTTGATCATATTCTGTTTTTTTGTTTTGTTTTGTTTTGTTCTGTTTTTGTTTGTTTTTATCTTTATCTTTTTCTTTTTCTTTTTTTTTCTTTTTCTTTTTTCTCTCTTTCCCTTTCTTTCCCCCCTGCTTCAGATCTTTTCTGATTTGTTTAGAGTATATTTTCTGGAGACGTTGTTACCCTGTTAGCATTTTGTTCTCTCATTAATCTATTCTCCTCTGGACAAAATGAGAAGATGGAAAAAATCACCTCAACAAAAAGAACAAGAGGTAGTACCGACTGCCAGGGACCTACTCAGTACAGACATTAGTATGATGTCAGATGTAGAGTTCAGAATTATCACTTTAAAGATACAAGCTGGGCTTGAAAAAAGCATGGAGGTTATTAGAGAAACCCTTTCTGGAGAAGTAAAAGAACTAAAATCTAACCAAGTCGAAAACAAAAAGGCTATTAATGAGGTGCAATCAAATATGGGGGCACTAACTGCTAGGATAAATGAGGTAGAAGTAAGAATCAGTGATATAGAAGACCAAATGGTGGAAGATAAAGAAGCTGAGAAAGAGAGAGATAAACAACTACTGGATCACGAGGGCATAATTCGAGAGATGAGTGATACCATAAAACAAAACAACATTAGAATAATTGGGATCCCAGAAGAAGAAGAAAGAGAGAGAGGGGCAGAAGGTATACTGGAACAAATTATAACAGAGAACTTCCCTAATTTGGGGAAGGAAACAGGCATCAAAAACCAGGAAGCACAGAGAACCCCTCTCAAAATCAATAAAAATAGGTCAACACCCCTACATCTAATAGTAAAACTTACGAGTCTCAGAAACAAACAATATCCTGAAAGCAGCTCTGGTGAAGAGATATGTAACCTACAATGGTAGAAATATTAGATTGGCATCAGACCTATCCACAGAGACCTGGCAGGCCAGAAAGGACTGGCAGGATATATTCAGAGCACTAAATGAGAAAAATATGCAGCCAAGAATACTATATCCAGCTAGGCTGTCATTGAAAATAGAAAGAGAGATAAAAAGCTTCCAGGACAAACAAAAACTAAAGGAATTCGCAAACACGAAACCAGCCCTACAAGAAATATTGAAAGGGGTCCTCTAAGCAAAGAGAGAGCCTAACGGCAACATAGACCAGAAAGGAACACAGACAATATACAGTAACAGTCACCTTTCAGGTAATACAATGGCAGTAAATTCATATCTTTCAATAGTTACCCTGAATGTACATGGGCTAAATGCCCCAATCAAAAGACACAGGCTATCAGATTGGATTAAAAAACAAGACCCATCAATATGCTGTCTGCAAGAGACTCATTTTGGACCAAAAGACACCCCCAGATTGGAAGTGAGGGGGTGGAAAACCATTTACCATTCTAATGGACAACAAAAGAAAGCTGGGGTGGCAATCCTTATATCAGACAAATTAGATTTTAAACCAAAGACTGTAATAAAAGATGAAGAAGGACACTATAGCCTATGTAAAGGGTCTATCCAACAAGAAGATCTAACAATTGTAAATATCTATCTATGCCCCTAACATGGGAGCGGCCAATTATATAAGGAGATTAATAACAAAAGCAAAGAAACACATTGACAACAATACAATAATAGTGGGGGACTTTAACACCCCCTTCACTGAAATGGACAGATCATCTAAGCAAAGGATCAACAAGGAAATAAAGACTTTAAATGACACACTGGACCAAATGGACTTCACAGACATATTCAGAACATTCCATGCCAAAGCAATGGAATACACATTCTTCTCTAGTGCCCATGGAACATTCTCCAGAATAGATCACATCCTAGGTCATAAATCAGGTCTCAACGGGTACCAAAAGATTGGGATCATTCCTTGCGTATTTTCAGACCACAATGCTTTGAAACTAGAACTCAATCACAAGAGGAAAGTTGGAAAGAACTCAAATACATGGAGGCTAAAGAGCATCCTACTAAAGAATGAATGGGTCAACCAGGACATTAAGAAGACTTTAAAAAATTCATGGAAGCCAATGAAAATGAAAACACAACTATTCAAAATCTTTGGGGTGCAGCAAAGGCATTCCTAAGAGGAAAGTATATAGCAATACAAGCCTTTCTCAAGAAACAAGAAAGTCTCAAATACACAGCCTAACCCTACACCTAAAGGAGCTGGAGAAAGAACAGCAAATAAAGCCTAAACCCAGCAGGAGAAGAGAAATAATAAAGATCAGAGCAGAAATCAATGAAATAGAAACTAAAATAACAGTAGAACAGATCAACGAAACTAGAAGCTGGTTCTTTGAAAGAGTGAACAAGATTGATAAACCCCTGGCCAAACTTATCAAAAAGAAAAGAGAAATGACTCAAATCAACAAAATCATGAATGAAAGAGGAGAGATCACAACCAACACCAAAGAAATACAATCATTAGAGCATATTATGAGCAACTCTATGCCAGCAAATTAGATAACCTGGAAGAAATGGATGAATTCCTAGAGATGTATCAACTACCAAAACTGAACCAGGAAGAAATAGAAAACCTGAACAGACCTATAACCATTAAGGAAATTGAAGCAGTCATCAAAAATCTCCCAACAAACAAAAACCCAGGGCCAGATGGCTTCCCAGGGGAATTCTACCAAACATTTCAAGAAGAATTACTACCTATCCTTCTGAAACTGTTCCAAAAAATAGAAATGGAAGGAAAACTTCCAAACTCATTTTATGAGGCCACCATTACCTTGATCCCAAAACCAGACAAAGACCCCATCAAAAAGGAGAATTACAGACCAATATCCTTGATGAACATGGATGCAACAATTCTCACCAAAATACTAGCCAATAGGATCCAACAGTACATAAAAAGGATTATTCACCACGACCAAGTGGGATTTATCCCTGGGCTGCAAGGTTGGTTCAACATCTGCAAATCAATCAATGTGATACAATACATTAATAAAAGAAAGAACAAGAACCATATGATCCTCTCAATAGATGCAGAAAAAGCATTTGACAAAGTACAGCATCTTTTCTTGTCAAAACTCTTCAGAGTATAGGCATAGAGGGTACATACGTCAATATCATAAAAGCCATCTATGAAAAACCTACAGCGAATATCATTCTCAATGGGGAAAAACTGAGAGCTTTCCCCCTAAGGTCAGGAACGCGGCAGGGATGTCCACTATCACCACTGCTATTCAACATAGTATTAGAAGTCCTAGCCATAGCAATCAGACAACAAAAAGAAATCAAAGGCATCCAAATCGGCAAAGAAGAAGTCAAACTCTCACTCTTTGCAGAGGATATGATACTTTATGTGGAAAACCCAAAAGACTACACCCCAAAACTGTTAGAACTCATACAGGAATTCAGTAAAGTGGCAGGATATAATCAATATAACAATTGTAAATATCTATCTATGCCCCTAACATGGGAGCGGCCAATTATATAAGGAGATTAATAACAAAAGCAAAGAAACACATTGACAACAATACAATAATAGTGGGGGATCAATGCACAGAAATCAGTGGCATTCCTATACACCAACAACAAGACAGTAGAAAGAGAAATTAAGGAGTTGATCCCGTTTAAAATTGCACCCAAAACCATAAGACACCTAGGAATAAATCTAACCAAAG
>NW_022590241.1:7276-8620 GCF_004348235.1 Phoca vitulina | reverse complement strand
TTCCATGCTCATGGATTGGAAGAACAAATATTGTGAAGATGTCAATGCTACCTAGAGCAATCTACACATTCAATGCAATCCCTATCAAAATACCATCCACTTTTTTCAAAGAAATGGAACAAATAATCCTAAAATTTGTATGGAACCAGAAAACACCCCGCATAGCCAGAGGAATGTTGAAAAAGAAAAGCAAAGCCGGCGGCATCACAATTCCGGACCTCCAGCTCTATTACAAAGCTGTCATCATCAAGACAGTATGGTACTGGCACAAAAACAGACACATAGATCAATGGAACAGAATAGAGAGCCCAGAAATGGACCCTCAACTCTATGGTCAACTAATCTTTGACAAAGCAGGAAAGAATGTCCAATGGAAAAAAGACAGTCTCTTCAACAAATGGTGTTGGGAAAATTGACAGCCACATGCAGAAGAATGAAACTGGACCATTTCCTTATACCACACACCAAAATAGACTCCAAATGGTTGAAAGACCTCAATGTGAGACAGGAGTCCATCAAAATCCTAAAGGAGAACACAGGCAGCAACCTCTTCGACCTCAGCCGTAGCAAGTTCTTCCTAGAAACATCGCCAAAGGCAAGGGAAGCAAGGGCAAAAATGAACTATTGGGACTTCATCAAGATAAAAAGCTTTTTCAAAGCAAAGGAAACAGTCAACAAAACCAAAAGACAACTGACAGAATGGGAGAAGATATTTGCAAATGACATATCTGATAAAGGGCTAGTATCCAAAATCTATAAAGAACTCATCAAACTCAACACCAAAAGAACAAAGAATCCAATCAAGAAATGGGCAGAAGACATGAACAGACATTTTTCCAAAGAGGACATCCAAATGGCCAACAGACACATGAAAAAGTGCTCAACATCGCTCGGCATCAGGGAAATCCAAATCAAAACCTCAATGAGATACCACCTCACACCAGTCAGAATGGCTAAAATTAACAAGTCAGGAAATGACAGATGTTGGCGGGGATGCAGAGAAAGGGGAACCCTCCTACACTGTTGGTGGGAATGCAAGCTGGTGCAGCCACTCTGGAAAACAGTATGGAGGTTCCTCAAAAAGTTGAAAATAGAGCTACCATACGATCCAGCAATTGCACTACTGGGTATTTACCCCAAAGGTACAAAAGTAGGGATCCGAAAGGGTACGTGCACCCCGATGTTTATAGCAGCAATGTCCACAATAGGCAAACTGTGGAAAGAGCCAAGATGTCCATCAACAGATGAATGGATAAAGAAGGTGTGGTATATATATACAATGGAGTATTATGCAGCCATCAAAAGGAATGAGATCTTGCCATTTGCAACGACGTGGATGGAACT
>NW_022590241.1:0-7266 GCF_004348235.1 Phoca vitulina | reverse complement strand
ATGGACTCTGAAAAACAAACTGAGGGTTCTAGAGGGGAGGGGGTTGGGAGGATGGGTTAGCCTGGTGATGGGTATTGAGGAGGGCACGTTCTGCATGGAGCACTGAGTGTTATGCACAATGAATCATGGAACACTATATCTAAAACTAATGATGTAATGTATGGGGATTAACATAACAATTAAAAAAAAATTAAATTACGTCAGTACTGTACAATGGAAAGCTATTCCGCCATTTAAATGTAGTAGTATCAGAATATTTATGTGGCAAGATGCTTAAGACATTGTTAAATGGAAAAAATGAATTCCAGAAGTATACACGCATGATTCTATTTGTGAGCATACACACACACACACACACATTTATCCTCATAATTAGAAAAATGCTCACCAAATATCAACAGTATAACCTGGGCAGTAAGATTATTGATGGTGTAATTTTTATCTTATTTGCTGAGTTATATTTCTAAATTTTCTGCAATAAGCATTTATCACTTTTGCAATAAGAGAAAGAAATAATAGTTACTAAAGGGAAGCTAAAATATAATGCAAAGCTGTTGTTTCCTTAAGGATAAACTGGCTTTTTAGATCCCGCTGCAATAAGTAATTTTTTTTATTATGTTCAGTTAGCCACCATATAGTACATCATTAGTTTCTGATGTAGAGTTCAATGATTCAATAGTTGCATATAACACCCAGGGCTCATCACAACACCTGTCCTCCTTAATACCCATCACCCTGCTACCCCATCTCCCCACCCCCCTCCCTTCTGTAACCCTCAGTTTCTTTCCTGGAGTCCATAGTCTTTCATGGTTTGTCTCCCTCTCTGATTTCCCCCCCTTCAGTTTTCCCTCCCTTCCCCTGTGGTCCTCCGCACTATTCCTTATATTCCACATATGAGTGAAACCATATGATAATTGTCTTTCTCTGCTTGACTTTTTTCACTTAAGCATAATCCCCTCCAGTTCCATCCATGTCGATGTGAATGGTGGGTATTAATTTTGGGTCCCCTTAAATCCTATGTGGAAAGGTTTATATAAATATATACACATCTATGCCCGAATGTGTGTGCATGTAAAAATATGGTTGCCTGTCACATTACATTGAATGGCTTTCTTAGGCTGAGCCTCCTGGAAGGCAGTCGTTTATTTGAGAGGCAACCCCAGGAAGCACTGGGAGAGAAGGAAAACAGAGAATGGAAGAGAGCAAGCAGCATTTGTGTTCAGGGAACATTGGCTTCCCATCCCCCAGAGGACCTCTGAGAGTGGGACAGATGTGCCTCGAAGTTGCCCTTCCTGAGTAGTGAGCGAGCTCGTGCATTTGCCCACCACTCCCATGTGCAATTGGTTTAGAGCCCCTCCCAGAGAGTGCTCCTTCTGACACCTCCAGTCTCCACATGCCCAAGCAGAGCAGGCTCCAGGACAGGGAAACCCTTTGGTGTGGCAGACACACAAGTGCCTGCAGTTGGAAAGCATTGGGTGGATGTGCATAAGAATGGTGTCAAGGGCATGTAGGGTGGGTCGCAGCAGCATCCACTGCAAAGGCATTCTGCCTTTCTCGATAAGCACCACCCCACCAGGTTTTTTTTTTTTTTTTTTTAGAAAGAGCCAATAGGTTTTAGTAGAAACCAAAGAGAATGAGATATATAATCATTCATATGGAATTATATTTGGACATAATGAAAACAAATAGGCAATAGACTGACAGGCAAGCTACTTCCAGGAATTTTAAAGGATCCATCTGTCTTATTCATGCATTGACCTTTCCTGTGAATAAGTTAATATCATTTCCACGTCACAATACTGAAGCTGAACTCTAGTCCCTGTGGTATAGTCCAGTGCTCTTTCGGGTAGGTTTTTTTTCTTTTTCTTTTTTTTTAAATTGTTATGTTATGTTAGTCACCATACAGTACATCATTTGTTTTTGATGTAGTGTTCCATGATTCATTGTTTGCGTATAACACCCAGTGCTCCATGCAACACGTGCCCTCCTTAATACCCATCACTGGCCTCACCCATCCCCCCCTCCCCTCCCCTCTAAAATCCTCAGTTTGTTTCTCAGAGTCCATAGTCTCTCATGGTTTGTCTCCCCCTCTAAATCCCCTTCCTTCATTTTTCCCTTCCTTCTCCTAATGTCCTCCATGCTATTCCTTATGTTCCACATGAGTGAAACCATATGATAATTGACTTTCTCTGCTTGACTTATTTCACTTAGCATAATCTCCTCCAGTTCCATCCATGTTGATGCCACCCTACCAGGTCTTACTTGCATTTCTGTCCTGGTCGGCCTGAGATTACAGCAGGAAGGGAACACAAATGGTTGCAAATGTATAAAGTCTGCAAGGGAGATCCCATGACTGTGCTTGTTGCTACCCTATCACCTACCACCTGCTTGAGTGTTCATGTAGAAAGTTGACCCCTCTCGTGATGCTGGGAATATTCAAAACAAACATAGTGAAATCCGGATTTCAACATGAATCCACTATGGCAAGTGAAGTTGAAGAATGCACCATGAAAACATGGTATCAGAACTTAGTTGTTTACTTATGAGTTGGGTAAGGCCTTCTTATTTTTTATGATGTGTTTGAACTCTTCTGTGTATAAGACAGAGTCCATCAGCCCCAGTCTATAAAATCCTTCACAATTCATTTTATGATGTGTTTGGAATAGCACAACTGAATTATTTGTTGATGATTTGTCCTTTCTTTTTGACACCTCAGCTGGGGATTGTCCTCCTAAAAATAGAGTTGCTAACTTCTTGGAGATCTGTGACCACTGTTTGCTAGCAACATCAGTATATACCAGGACAAATAAATGATTATTTACTGGGGCCAAGGGAGTAGCAATAGAGTTCCGGACATCAGAAGCTCTAGGAGGAACATAGACTCTTAGAACTAGAACATAAACCTTTCTTTTTATGGTTGGGGAAACTGAGGTTCAAGAGCACCCAGCTAGTGCGAGGTGGATCTGGAGTGAAACTACCACCTCCTCCTGTGATATAGCCTGGGCATGAGGGGTGGCAGGTGGCACATACTGGTTGGCTGGTACTTGATACTGACTGTATCTTTCCGTGACTCGTGTGAATTGTCCCATCAGACCCCAGGGGTGGACTCTGATGGAGTCTCCCTCTCCCTGGCCACTGGGTGCTTTGGCAGTGATGGCACCCTCTGTGGCTTTCCTGGGTGTGTTACTTTTTCAGGTTCTCCTCTTTATCTCCTTCAGGGAAAACTGACCAATTTTTTAAGAATATTGCCAGTAAGGGGGTGCCTGGGTGACTCAGTCGGTTAAGTGTCCAACTCTTGATTTTGGCTCAGGTCATGGTCTCATGGTCTTGAGATTGAGCCCCCACATTGGGCTCCATGCTCAGTGGGGAGTCTGTTTCTCTTCCACTCCCTCTGCCCCTTCCCCTACTCACACACTCTCTCTCAAATAAATAAATAAATAAATAAATAAATAAATAAATAAATAAATCTTAAAAAAAGAGAATATTGCCAATCAGCCAGAACAAGTTGTTCTGGGTTCCTTATATAATATTTTGGAGTGTGGGGGACAGAGAGGGAGAGAGAAAAGAGATGGCTGGACCCCTGCACACTTATGTTTGGGCCCAGGCTTCTTTCCATCCCAGTGGGGGCACTTTTGAGGATAGGTTGAATAATGTGTGTGAGGAAACCACACTAGAGTGAGGTTGAATTAATCAGAGATGAAATGTTCAAAGAAAGAAAGGGGAGTTGGTCTTTTTGAGGATTCAAGCAGAATGTTAGAAGTCTAGGTACAATGTGTCAGGGCTAATCTGCCAGCTGGGGGAGGGAGGCAGGCCTAACACCAGGTAAGGACAAGATGGGTGGATATTCTAAAGCCTGTGCTTTGACAGTGCATGTGCAAATGGGGCTCAGAACTTGTAGGTTATTAATCAAGAAAATAACCTTTCTCAACCTCAATGCATTCATTGGTGAAATTGAAATAATTTGCCTTGCCTTTTATTTCTGGATGGATGAATTAGGACAAAATAGAAAAAGCACATAGAACAGTATCAAGATTGTAGTACGTGTTCAACAGATGTAATCTATCTATCTGTATTTATTATCTATCCATCTGTCTATCATCTATCATCTCTCTATATAATCTATCGTCATTCATCACCATCAATGAAAATAACAAAGTAATGACCAACAGACAAAACTTCCTGTTTCATTTCCTCCCTGAGGCTCCAAATTTTCCTCTTCACATCCTGTTCTGTGCTCTTGCTTCCCAGAGAATTTTGAGCTGAGTTTTAGCTCATCTGCACGGCTGCTCCTTCATTTGCTCTGCACCCATATAACCACGGGGCTCAATCCCTCCATCTGCTTGCTGCCACCCAACCACTCATGCAAGGTCTTCTGATGCAGACTTTACTGAATGTTCAGGGGAGCTTAGGGCACCCATGCAGTGGTAACACTGTGGCAGACCTGCTTAGTTCTTAGTAGCCACACCCATTTTTTGTTAATTACAGAACCCCAATTTTATTTATGGTGCTCACATGCTCAATTAAAAGTAGTCAATTCCTCAGACTCCCTTGTAGCTAGGAGTGTGACACAATTCTGTCTAGCAGGGCAAGTTTTGGCTTTCATAATATAGACTTCCTCCTTTGCTCTTCCATCTTCTTCCTGTCTGGAAGGTGAATGTAATGCCTGGGGGTACAGCAGCCACTTTGTGACCATTAAAAAAAAAGAGCACATGCTAAGGAAGACAGAAAGACTCTTTGTTTTTGAGGACACTACAGAAGAGCCAGACCATCCCCGAATTGTCAACTTTGCACTTACTGTCATGAGAGAGAGGGAGAGAAAAAAAATAGTTCTATCTGTTTAAGTCTGAGTCAAAGGCTATCCTAACATAAAGACAAATGCCCTCCTAAATCAAAGGCTAAATTTTTCTCTTTTGTTACACTGGTCTCTGGTTGTTTCTCTCAGTGTGGGGTCCAGTTTCCAGATACTTTCCTCATCCTCTATTCCCAGCTCCACTCTGGCTAGCGACTCCAAAATTTCCTCATGCTTTGTTATCCAGAGAGATTCAACACTTTTTACACCTTATTTCCCAGTTCCTTTGCTTCCTTAAGCAAAGAAATTCTAGGAGACTTTCAAGGAAAAAGGGCCATCCTGACATGCATTAGGACCCTTACTTTGGAAGAGAGAGTTAATTGAAGCCAGTATTATTCTATATTACATATTTTAGATAAACTAGTAAGATAATTTATTATGCTCATATTTTTAATTTTTAATTTTTAATTTTTTTTAACTTGCTCTCTGATGGGACAGTTAGTGTGTATAGGGACAAAGAGGATTCACGTTCAAAGAAAAGGACTAAGGAAGGATATTAATTCTTGGCTCTGATAAACAACCAAGAAAATGAGAAAATCAAAAAGAGTTTTTTACAAGGAAAAAGAAAGCCTCTATTTCCTTATGCAAAGCCTGAAAATAGCTGTGTTTGAAAACAGAGATATATATTCAGGGATCTATAGTACTTTAGACATTGCTGTATGTAGCTTCATTGTGCATATAATTAGGAATTATAGTTATCAGTATACAGGATTCTTTTAAAACAAAGATTTGCAGGTTACCAAATTCATTGTAGATGATATATCTGCTTCTCTTGGTTCCACACCTGACAAAAAAGGCATCTAATTTCTGGGCACAGGTGAGGGTATGTGATGCCTCTTCTCCTAGGACTGGAGGGAACTTAGGGGCAAAGGGACTCAGCTGCCTCCACAGGATGGTGTCAGAGGGTGGATTCTGTGTGACTCTGAGGCTGAGGGCCTTGCAGCCCTTGTTTACTACTATTAGTAATGGAACTAGCTGGCTTTTCCTGAGCCGCTCCTCTGTGCCAGCCTCTCATCTCGGTCATTCTGCCCTGCACCCCCACGCAGAGAGCACCCTTTGTACTGGCTGACCCGGATCCCAGAGGGGCAAGTTGACTTGTCCAGGTCATTGGTAGAGGGGCTCAAATCCAGACACGCCAGACTCCCAAAGACTTTTAATTGCCGTGGTGGGACGACCTGTTTGTCTTTTAGTTTTATTTTTTGACAACATTTTTATGTTGGAATACTTTTAAGTGTGCAGAAAAGCTATCAGAGCTAAGCTAGGCTTCTCACTGCCCGGCCTCCCCCTCATTGTTAACATCTCACATTGCCATTGTTTCTTTTTTATCATTTCTTTCCCCCCTTTGAATTCTAGGTTTCACCTTTTGGACTATGAAAAAAATAAATTCTCCCTTTCCCAGCTTCTGTTTTCTTCTCTCACTACAGCCTGCCCTGTCCCTTCTTTTGAAGGAGAGACAGAACTTGAAACATGGAAAGTTACCTTCCAAGAGGTACATTCGGCCTGGCCTGGGGACAGAGAAGGGCGATGAGGTGCCCGAGCCAGCCAGATGCTCACCTCCTATGGCTCTGCCGGCACCTGGGGCATGGGCAGAAGTCTCCACCATTAGGAGGACCTGAGCAGAGTTTTCCAGTGAGAATGCCAACAGAAGCTGCTTTTCTGGAACAATTCTGTTTGCTTTAGACTGTTTGTACCAGCTTTTCAGCGGGAGACAAAAGCATGTTCATGAACACTAAAGTAACACCACTTTGTTCTTGCACGGTTTATTTAAGATGGCAAAGCTCTCTAAAGGCATAGGGACCTTGGATCTCCTGATGATGTAAGTATACCAATAACTCTGTGGAGCCTGCTCTGCCCCTTGTTTAACAAACCCTGGAAGATGGTAGAAAACTAGACTTGCTACTTCATCCCGGTGGCTGGTACAACTCCTGCAGCTCCAGCGGGGAGAGGCCAGCATATTGTTACATGGTGCCATTTTCTCCCAGCCCAACTCCTTTCTTTTTTTTTTTTTTTAATTTTTTTATTGTTATGTTAATCCCCATACATTACATCATTAGTTTTAGATATAGTGTTCCATGATTCATTGTTTGTGCATAACACCCAGTGCTCCATGCAGAACGTGCCCTCCTCAATACCCATCACCAGGCTAACCCATCCTCCCAACCCCCTCCCCTCTAGAACCCTCAGTTTGTTTTTCAGAGTCCATCGTCTCTCATGGTTCATCTACCCCTCCGATTTCCCCCCCTTCATTCTTCCCCTCCTGCTACATTCTTCTTCTTCTTTTTTTCTTTCTTAACATATATTGCATTATTTGTTTCAGAGGTACAGATCTGAGATTCAACAGTCTTGCACAATTCACAGCACTTACCAGAGCACATACCCTCCCCAGTGTCCATCACCCAGTCACCCCATCCCTCCCA
>NW_022590240.1:0-19250 GCF_004348235.1 Phoca vitulina | reverse complement strand
CAGACCCTGCTGGGCCCTGGGCTCAGCGCTTTGCACACCCCTTCGTTTCCGCGAGGCAGGTGCTCCTGATGTGTCCACTTGAGAGACGAGGACACTGAGGCACGGGAGGCTTACCCATGAGGAACTGCTTGTCTTTGGGGCTCCAGAGTCTGCGATCTTGCCCACCGTGCTCTCCCTGCCCCCTCAGTCGGGAGGGGGCCCCCGGGCCAGGCCAGGCTCCGTGCTGGGTGCCAGAGAGCGTGCGCCCTTGTCTCGACCCCAGCCCTGCCCCTGCCGAGCCCGCGCTCTGCTAGGGTGTCAGGATCCACGGAGACAGCAAGGCCCGTCTGCCTGCGGAGAACCCTGGCTTTGTTCATCTCTGGTGGTGTGAACGTGGGCGTCTGCCTCAGTGTCCTCATCTGGAAAAGGTGGGTAACAGTAGTGTCGCCGTTGGGCGGCTGTTGTAAACACGAAGGAGTGATTGCAGGAAAGCAGGCAGAGCAGGGCTGCGCCGTGTAAGTTAGTCTTTATCCTAAGATCTCCACATCGGGCAGACGGAGGTGCTTGGTCCCGTGGCCACACTTAGCAGCCAGGGAACCAGGGGGTGATATTCTGAGGAGCTATGGGTCCCGCTAAAACCTGAGGCTCTATTCCTCTAGAAGGGACACGTGGCTGTTGGCCAATTATGGCCAAAATGTCTGCCCTAGAATCTAGAGGTTGTCATCTGGAGGCCCACTTAGGGTGGTGTCTGTCCCTAAATAGGTTTTGACTGATTCTCAAAGGGCTTTAAATCCATTGGAATTCATTCTCAACTTTAACTACTTAGATTTTCACCTAAAAATCAGGTTTCTGGCTTCTCTTGAAAAACTGAAGGATCAGGCTACAGTGGGCCAAAGCCCTTCAAGGGACGGTTGGTTGGAATTGAGCGTCACCCCCCAAGATGGCCCGTGCTCGCCCCGCCCCACTTCGTACCTGCTCTCGCTGGCTTGGCTTGGCTTGCCTGGCCCCGGTGGGCACTACAGTTGTGAGTCCTGCCACCGGCTGCTGCAGACAAGGAAACTGAGGCCCGCAGAAAAGAAGGGGCTTGACCAGGGTCGCCCAGCGAGCTGGACAGAGTTGGGACCCCGGTTCCAGCCTGCAAACTCAGTTTCGGGGTGCTTTCTGGCACGCCGGCCCCCTGAGGTTTAGCCAGTTGTCCCGGTGCTCGGCGGGGAGGATGGCTCAGTGCTTAAACCGTAGGTGCTGGAGCCTGGCAGGCCTGGGTTCAAATCTCGGCTCTGCCGCTCTCCAGGGCAAGTAACCTCTGCGGCTCTGAGCCCTTTATATGTTGTTTTGTCTTGACTATGAAATGGGATAATAACAGTCCGCCTCTTAGAGTCACAGAGGGCTAGAGGGAGGTCAGGGTCATTGGCATCTGACAGCGAGCACCTCCTTCATTTGCACCTTAGGCCCCTCCCTCACCCTGCCGCACACAGGACTTACTTAACCATCGGGGCAGAAGCTCAGACAAGTGGAAAAGCACATTTGGGGGGGCGTGGCTGCCCCTTCCGTGTAATAGGACAGACCCTTCACACCCCCACCCCCACCCCCCGGGGCCACGACAGCCCCAAGTTGGAAGAGAATCTGTGCTGGTTGTGAAAGCGGACCTGCGTCGTGCCCGTGCTGGGCTGCCCCGCAAACACGGACGCCCTCTCTGACTCCGGAGCTGTGCGCACGCCTCCTGTTCCCTCCAGCGAGCTGCCCTCTCAGGCTTCGGGGCTGACGTGGGTTGGATAACTTTAGAGGGACACCAGTTGCTTCCGTCAGCTGTTCTAAACACATACCTGCAGCAGTGACATGCTCTGGGCCAGCCCCGGCGTCTGGGTGCCCTCCGCCACAGCCCAACACATGGTTTCGGGCTCTATTTATAGACATTGATGCGCATAGATACCAAGGGTTTTAGTTTTGTTTTGCTCTTCCTGTACAAACTACATTAGAACAGCGATAATGGAAAAAACTCTGAAATTGAAAGGAACACCCGCAATCCCAGCAGTGGGCTTTGCTCCCCAGCAGCGCTGCTGACGTGCTTGCTCCGTGTCAGACGCTGCTTTCTGTGGTTACTCTCACTGAGGCTGCGCGACCACCCCAGGACGTAGGAACGGGCTACAGCTGGGGAAACTGAGGCACGGAGCTGTTAGGTCATCTCTCCAAGGTCACACCGCTAGTGTGCAATAGAGCAAAGATTTGAGCCAGCTCCGGGGTCCCGCACATACCCACCCCTCAAAGTTGCTTCTCCTTTTCCCACAACCCTGCCGCCTCTGGGCTTGACCTAGAAACACACAAGCGATAGCATCGTTCAGTCTACACAGGGCGTTTCTGAGTAGCCTGGGGACCGTCCCTGCCTCAGAGCAGACAAACTCCCGAGACAGGGAGAGACATCACCTTTGCTTTCTGCTTATTTTCACCGAGTTTAGCATGAAAAGCACTTTTATTTTGGTTGTGGCTATGTGACCACGAGGTGAGAGTGGCCAGCTGTCTCCGTTTGTCCCGGTTTCCCGGGATGCAGAGCTTTTAGTGCTAAAGCAGGGGTGGTCTATTTGCTGCCCCGGGCAAATGGAGACAGTTGGTCACCCTAGGGGGACAGAGCTGGCTGTGCTTTCTGAGCCGTTTCCTGGTGCTGGGCACTTGCACTGTTTCCTCTCTTGGCTGGTCAGGTGGGGCAGCCCTGTGACTACAGCTTGTCGCTGAGCATCCTTTTCTCAGGAGCCCCTCCTCTGTGGGAGGAGAGCAGGCTTTGGGGGATGGAGACTACAGGAGCTAACCCAACTTTCCTGACCTGTCCCTCCTCTGAGCCTGCAGGGAGGTCAGCCGGGAAGTTGGGACAGGGCTGAGGGCAGTGGCCAGGACCTCTGATGTGCTGGAACCTGCTTGTATGGGCTCGCAGGAGCTGTTAAATGCAGCCACTGTGAAGAAGGAAATCGCACAGTGACACTGTAATAGCTTTGGGTAGCTGCAGCTGGTGGTTACACTGAGCGTGGTGAACACTGAGGAAGGTGCAGATTTGTCAAATTAATATGTTGTATACCTGAAACTCATATAACCTCATATGTCAATTATATTTCCAATTAAAATACACACAAGAAGAATCAAGTCACATAAACTTAAAATTATATTAAAAATGGTAATAATGTGCCATCAAAAGCATTACTTCCTAATTATTATGTCATGTTCTGCTGCATCTGTTGTTAAGGGTTGGGTTGTGTCCCTCCCCCTAATCCGTATGTTAGGGTCCTATCCCTCTGTGGCTCAGGATGTGACCTTGTCTGGAAAGGGGGTCTTTCCAGGGGTAATCAAGTTATTATGAATTCTTTAGGGTGGACCCTAATCCACTAGGACTGGTGTCTTATAACAGGGGCAATGTGGATATAGACACACAGATGCCTGAAGATGAAGGCGGAAATCAGGGAGACGCTTCTAGAAGCCCGAAAATGTCAAAGATGGCCAACGCTAGAACGAGGGGAGAGCATGCAACAGATTCCCCCTCGCAGCCCCCAGAAGGAAGCAAGCCTACGGAGACCTCGCTCTTGGACTTCCAGCCTCCAGAAGCCGGGGACCATATATTTCTGTTGTTGAAGCCACCTAGCCTGCGGTCCTGTATCCCGGGGGCCCCAGCGCACGGATCGTCCGGGCTCCCGGGGTTACCGACGCCTCTGGTACTGGTATTAACAGAGATACCGCAGCGTGGTGAGCTGGGGCACCTCCTATCCCAAGTCCACGGTCAGCGCTTGTATCCCGAAGCTGGTCACGTGCACGTACTTACACCGCGGAGACCAGCCAATGCTACCCATCGGGCCTTGAGCTACTGCTCTGTTGGTTGTCTAGAGAGACGTCAGACAGCGGCAGAGGACACGGTCCCGAGGCACACTCATTGCAGCGTGTTGTGTCTGTGGTCATTACATCATGAATAGCACAAAAGACTGAAAGCGATTATCCCCTTCCGCAGTGCATTCAAAATCCGGGATCCACGTCAGCAAGCATTCCAGGGCGTGAAGGCTATTGTCCAGTTCTGCAGAAAGGCACTCATGTCCTTGATGAATAAGTGAGTTTCTCACATGTCTTTGTCATTTCACTTTTGTCTGACTTGGCAGCGTCAAGGAAGAGATCGGCGTTCGTGCCCGAACAGTACTCAGACGGCCAGTTGTCACCAGGGGAGTGGCTCCGGACCCAAGGCTGCAGAGGGCTGATGGGTAGATGGACAGACAGACTGCCTGATGGACGGACGGATGCCTGCTTTCCAGCTCTGTGGGTGGACCAGAGTCCCAGACGGGGTAGGGGGCCACCCTACGCTCCGCCCCAGGGCACTTCTGCAGGGTTCCTGCTTGGTGCTCGGTACCTCTCTCTCTATTAGGACCCTGTGGTGTTAGCAGCTGAATTCCTGACCGGGCCTGGCCGGGGGTGCAGGGGAGGCAGCTTGACCCAGCCTTGACCAATAGCCTTGACCTAATCAGGGCAGAGTCTAGTCCTTCAGCTACTCTCCTTGAAATGTATATTGATCCCTTCATCCCCATGTTTAAATCCACCCATGGCATCCCACTGGCCGGGGATGGAGATCACACCTCCATCCCTGTCTTCACAGCGCTGCTCTCTGGCCTCATCTCTCTTGTCCTCCTGCTCCAGCCACACTCACCGCCTGTTTCCCCAGTACTCTGAGCTCATTCCCCTCTCCATGCCTTCGCCTATGCTGTTCCTTGTGCCCCAGGCCCACGCTTTCCAAGGCTGGCTCCTCTTTATCCATCAGGACCTTGTTACAAATGTCACCTCCTCCAAGAAGCCTTCCTTGATTACCTGGCTAAAGCAGGTTCCCTGTTGTAGACCACCTTTGCCCTTTGGTTTTTTGGTTTGCTTTCTTCATTGTCTTTACATTATATGTCATTATTTGGCTTCATACCTATTGAATTACTTAATTACTTCATTGACTTTTTTTAATCCCTCATTCCATCAAACTATAAGCTACGTGAAGGCAGAGGTGGTGTCTATCTCCTGTCCGCAAAAGCCAGTGTGAGGCCTGGCACTTAGTGAGCACTTAGAAAATGTTGAATGAATGAATCAAATACATTTACTGAGGAGCTGCACAACATAGGGCTAGATCATGGTCCAGCAGAGCTGTGGGTTCAAATCCTAGCTCTGCCACTAACTGGCAATGTGCTCTAGGATGGGTCACTAAATCTCTTTGGCGGTCAGTCTCTCTTCTATAATAACAGTACCTCCTTCATAGGATTGTTACAGGGATTAAATGAGTCAACCCATTCACTTTTTAGGAAAGGGTCTGGCACAAACACCAAGAGAGTTGGATGTTAGTGTTCTTGTAGGTAAAATGCAGGACTTTTAAGGTTCAGAGGTTCAGAGGCTGACTTCCTATAGGAAAGGATGGGATAACTCCCAGAGGACTTCCTGGAAGAGAGGACATTTGAAATGGGCCATGGGGGTGGGTGCGTGGGTGAAATTTCTCTAGGCAGAGATGGGGCTGGGGAGGTCAGGAGAGAGGAGGGACACCTGGTCCCAGGAAGAGACCCATGGGCAAGGCAGCCCTACACTGGGGCTAGGGTGAGATGCTCTTGATGTTTCTCGCAGAGACAGGCCCAGCACGAGCTGCGCTGTTCTCAGCCCGCAGCCTCCCTGCCCACATGGCCTTGACATTTCATTTGTACCATTTCCTGTGTTTGGTTTGTATACAGCGAGGGCTGACTCTGAGGAGACATGGGGAGGCCTGGCGGAAAATGCCCCAGGAGGAGATGACTCAGTTGACCCAATACCAACCCCAAGTAGGCCCGAATCAATTTGACATGGGGCAGACTTGGAGAGGCCCCTCGGGGCTGCACCAGGATTGGTCATACATGTCACGGAAGCTAAGGATGTGGCCTGATGCCATCGAGTTACACGGGCTTGCATGAATTGCTCTGACTCTCTGGGTTGCCCTCAGTCTCCTCACCTGTAAAATGGGGGCAGGCACTCCTCAGAGTTGCTGGGATGGTGAAATGAGTCTTGGTGGGCAGAGTGCAATTCAGAGTGGTTTCTGCCCTGGTTCCTCATGTCAATCATTTGAAAACACTGTAGGATGGGTTTATTATTTTATTATCCCCATTTCACAGACGGGGAATGCTGAGGCTCAGAGAAGGGCCTTGGCCTGCTCTGCACCACCCAGCCAGGGAGTGGCAGACCCAGGACTGATCTCCAGACAGGGTGCAGGTGGATGATCAGGTATAGGCTGAACCTGGTAGGGGAGAGCGACCACAAGATGCAGCCGGTGGAGAATAAACTCATCAGGGGAAGCAAGGGAACACTATTGGCTATCTTTCCCCTTCTTTTTTTTTTAAAGATTTTTTTTTTTTTAATTTTATTTATTTGACATAGAGACAGAGAGAGAGGGAACACAAGCAGGGGGAGTAGGAGAGGGAGAAGCAGACTTCCAGCTGAGCAGGGAGCCTGATGCGGGGCTCGATCCCAGGACGCTGGGATCATGACCTGAGCTGAAGGCAGACGCTTAACCGCCTGAGCCACCCAGGTGCCCCCCCTTCTTTTCTGAAGAGGGAAAGCCCATCCCAGCACAGTGAGGAGTGTTTTCCAAAACATAAGGCCCTGGCACCTAGTCGTTACTCTGTAAATATCAGGTTAGTGAACAAAAACATGAAGTAGTACAAAATGGCTCTCGTGAATTAACCTGTAAGTGGAAAATGATTTTAAAGACCAATTAGTCTTCCCCACGGATGTGGCGGGTGTTTTCTCTGTGACACCCCAGCTGAGCTCCTCCTTGGGTCCCCCCGGAGATGGGGAGCTCACTTCTTGACTTTGTGGGCAGCATTCTCTCTAAGAGGGAGTGTGGAGGCTGAGCCTGTGGTCCCAGAGAAAGAGCGGGAGAGGTCAGAGCTGGAGGCCCTTCATGCCCCTCCACACTTCCCTCCTATCCAGATAAAGGATTCTGCGTTTCCTGAGGCTCCTCACTGAGCAGGGCTGGGGGGGGGGGAGCAAAGGGAGGCTGGGCGTACCCGGGGACAGACAAAGGGCCCCAGTCCTGGATCAGACCTCCTGGGTATGACCTCAGGTGTGTTACCTAGCACTCCCAAACCCCACCTCCCACCTTTACCTGTAAAACCTGCATTAAAAAGTGTCTCCTATCTCATAGGGTGGAGTGAGGAGTCCTGGATGGTGGAGGAGGGGGGCTCCTGGAGACCAAGCCCCCAGGCCTGCAAATGCTCCACAGATAGCTCACAGATACGTTCCCTGGCAGGGCACATTGCTGACCCCACCCCTTTTCCTCTGGAAGGCAAGCCGGGCGAAGGCAGCTGTCCTCATTTAAGAGATGACCTAAGGCACAGAGAGGTTAAGCAACCGCCCAGAGCCCCGGGGAATGAGGGTGGACCTCCCCTCGGAGCTTGGTGATTGTATCACTGCCGGGGCCCTGGGGGCAGAGTGGGGTGGGGGGGGTGGGATGGAGCATGGGTGTTGGGAGCACAGGAGTCACGAACTGGGACTCCCCCTGGGTCCTTATCATGGTGGGTGGCATCTCAGGTCAGGGTCACCGGGGCAGCTCTCAGGGCCCTGGGGGAAACCCTGGGGCTTTAAGAGTCAGGCTGTCTTCCTGCAGGCCTGTTGGTCTCCCTGGGGTGCCCTG
Source organism: Phoca vitulina (assembly GCF_004348235.1). Taxonomy (NCBI): domain Eukaryota; kingdom Metazoa; phylum Chordata; class Mammalia; order Carnivora; family Phocidae; genus Phoca; species Phoca vitulina. The sequence goes on along the minus strand of NW_022590240.1, from coordinate 11,623 downwards.
TGCTCAGCCCATGGGCGGAGGGGGCCCACAGCTTCCTGCTGAGCCGAGCGGGCGTGCATGCCCGTGGGCAGAGCAGAGGCCATATAGCCCTTGGCAATTTGCCAGGGGAACAGGGCTTGGGGGTGATCTGGGGACCCGCAACTCCAGTAGGTCTGAGCTGTGGCCAATAGATAGGTCCTCCCTTGGGATTGGTGTTCTCCAACACGTCTGTAGACCCGGCTCCACCCTGTTCCCTTGTTGTCCATCTGTCTGTCCATCCTTCCTTCACCTCCCTCATGTCTACCTTGACTTTTTGGTTCAGCTCTGCCCACCTCCTCCTTGTTCCTTAGGCACACCAAGTGCCCACCCACCACCGGGCCTTTGCATGTGCTGTCCAGGCCACCTGGAATGCCCTCACTCCAAACATCATGCAGTCTGCCTCCCTTGCCACATCCGGTCTGTGCTCAGAGAGGACAGAAACCAAACCTTCTCTTCTGTCTCTTTCTCCTCCGCTTGCTTTACTTTGCTCTGTAGTTCTTACCACTGGATGTATTTCATATTTATTGGCTTATTAATTAATTATCTATCTCCGCCTCCAGCTCTAAGAGGGCAGAGATTTTTGTGTTTTGTTTACTGCTGCATCCCCAGTGCCTGGCACGCAATAGGCCCCTGATCAGCATGCGCTAAATGTATGGCTGAGTCCTTCACCTGTCCGTTTTCCCACCCGCCCGTCACCTCTTTTGTCTTCCCACATTTCCTCTGTCACCCACCAGTCACCCAGGATTTCTCTACACCAGGCCCTGTGCTGGGGCTTGGGTTTGGTGACCTGGCAGGGCACACAGACAAGAAAGGAAGAATTCTGACACTGGGGAATGGGTCTCAGGTAAGGGGGAGCCCAGGGGGCTGTGGGGGACACATGGGCTAGGGAGAGGTGAGGAGAGGTTCCCAGGGCACAGGGTGGCCCACAGCGGCACAGGATACAGACTTTGTTGAATGAATCCACGCCTGGACGGCCTCTTGGAAGGAGGGGTGTCTCAGGTGTCAGGACTGGGGATACTGGGGGTGGGGGCTGGGATCAGAAGCCACGTGGGGGAGGGGGTTCCTGGCTGTTAGAACTTTGAGAAGACCCCTCCCTGGAGAACTGCTGGTCTGAGGTGAGGCCAAGGGGTGAGGCAAGGTCTGGCCAGGCAGGGCTGGGGGCCAGTGGTCCAGGAGCAGGCTGGGAGGGGTGTGCCCAGGGCCCCCATGGGAGCCTCTGGGATGGGGCAGAGCCTGTCTGGACTACTTGCCTCTACACCCCCTGGGGGTACCTGCCCCCAACCCCTCCTTAGGACGAAACTCCCGTCCCTGTGCCCACCTTTTGTCTGTCTCAGTTCCTGCTTTGTGTCCTGCAGGAGGCTGGAGGTTCTGAGGGTAGAGACTGGGTACCCCATTCCCCATCCCCGTGCAGCACCACCTTACCGCCGACCTCCGCCAGCTCTGGGGCTGCTGACTTGTTTTCCCTGTAGCCAGGTAAGCCTGGGCCCAGGCTTCAGGTGGGGCCTGAGCTCGGGGAGCCACTCACAGAGGTGGTGATTACGTAGGGCGGGCCAGTACCCCCGAACAGTGACTCCCCCAGGCTCATCCAGGGCCCACGGGCGGGCCAGCCCACGCATTGGGTGGAGGTGCTGAAAACCCATGGAGGGCTGAGGCCGAGGGTGCGGGGCACTCAGCACCCAGGGGGGCCAGGGCAGGCCCTGCAGAGAAATCCGGGAATGAGAGAGGGAGGTGGCAGCCAGCCGGAAATTCAAGACAGGCAGGCGGAGCCTTACCTGGGACAGCCTGCCCAGACAAGCTCAGGCTGGGTGCCCGTGAGCCCTGGGAGGAGGTAGAAGGGGAGGACGCAGGGTCCGGCCAGGGGTCTGCCGAGACTTGGAGGTAAGAAGTCGCTGTTCGCTGTTTATGGTGGAGGACGGGGCAGGAAAATTTGGCAAAGTTAGACTCCCAGCCTGGCCCATTTGACCTTGGCAGGCTCTCAGGTCTAGTTCCATGCTCTGAGGGCATGTGGGAGGCCCGGCCCTTGGTCTGCTCAGGGTTCTGGGCAGGTTTGGAGGCCCTGGCTGTCCTGGGGTTCCCCCTTGCTGCTCTGAGTGTGGGCTGGTCGTTTTGGCACAGGGAGGCTGGCGGGGGGCAGTGGGGGAGACTGCGTAAGGTTGAGGACCAAGGTGGGGCTGCGAGCCCCAGGGCTTGGATGGGGAGGCAGGAGACAGGCACCCGGCCTCTGCCTGTTTTGTCCCCCAGCACCCAGAGCCTGTTTCCTCCTTGGATCCCGAGGGAAACCGGTTTGGGAGCAGGTTGACCCAGGTTGTTTGACTTTTGACAAGGAAGAGAAAGACAGCCTGCCTTGGTCAGCTGAGCAGAGGGGACAGGGCCCAGGCCTGGGGGCATGCCGGCCCTGTCTGGCTAGCACAGGATTCTTAGCCTTTCCCCAAGTCCCTCAGGTCTCTGTGATGAGACTGCTACTTGGTGGCCGAGGACACACCGGGACTGGAGAGCCATCATGGAGGGAAAGGCCTGGGAGCTTCCTTCCCTGGGTGCTTTCCCTGTCTGCACCCCGAGGGGGCTGGGCAAGGGCCACGGTGTGAGAACAGGAACCGGAGCAGCGGTGTCCCCCGCCACCAAGGGGCACAGCCCTCCTGGTCCTCCAGCCCCACGTGCCAGCCAGCCAGACGGATGTGGGTGGCCGGAGGTGGGAGGAACCTGGCCTCCGGCCAGCTCTGCCCTTACCAACTTGGCTCCCTTGGGGTGTGTGGGCAGCAAAATGGGCCCCCCACGTTCCCTCTGTTAATTAGCCCCTGCTAGTGAGTGGCTGTCATTGCCGCTCCATTATGCCTCCCGAGCCATCTGCGCCCCCGCACTTAGGGGGAGACCCCGGCTGCTGGGACAGAGGCACGTGCAGAAGGCAGTGCTTCTGGAAGCTGTTGGGGTGTCTCCTGGGGCCGGAGCCCGGGTGCTCTGCGGGCTTTCCACGGCTCTTTCTTTCCCTGAGAGAGAAGTGGTGGCCGCTGGAGTCCCGGGTGAGGAAAGGGGCCCCCTCTCCCCTCCTGCCATCGGCGCCTGCGCTCTGCTGGGCACCGATAGGCAGGTGTGGGGGAGGAGGGGTGGGGCACACGGGGGAGGTCAAAGTCGAGATCCGGGGCTCTGGGGACACTCTGGCAGTCAAATGAGGTGGTACCTTGTCCCTGTGAGTCAAAGCAAGTCCTGCCGCCTTTGTACACTGCTGTGCCGCCCGACGGGTAGTCACCCCACCTCTCTGGGCCTCGTTTGCCTCCCTCGGCGGGGGCACTACAATACCCCACTGCTGGACCAGAGGCCTCTGGCCTAAGTCTGGGTGCCATCCAAACCTCAGAGTCCAGGGCCCAGGGAGTTGCTGACAGAAGGGGCGCGACCATGGAGACATCGGCTTGGTGGCCTGTCCCAGCCCTCCTGTCTGAACGGGGAGGAGGAGTTAGAAGTCTCCTCTGCGCACGGCCCCCCGCCCCCCCCCCCCGTTGAAGTATGTAAGAGCCCCTGTTATTGCTCTGCTGGTGAGACAGGCCTGGTGTCCCCATTTCAGACCTGGGGACACCCAGCACAGAAAGCTCAGAGCTGGACAATGTGGTGTCAGGTCCCATGCGGAGCTATTTGAAGGACTCTAGGGCCATGCTGGGCGGGGGGGGAGTCTAGGTGGGGCGAGGGGCAGTTTGGAGCCTCCCGGTCACTGGGTCTCCCCCAGGCCTGAGCAGGGTACCTCGGGGCCCCTTGGGTGGAGCGGTCCTCCCAGCTATACTTCGGGCTCCAGAGGCCAAGTGGGAAGGCGCCACCCAGCCCACCTAGCTCCAATCCCCTGAGCTACAAAGGGGGACCTGATGTTCACAGATGGCTAGGACCTCCCCTGAGGAACCCAGGCCTCCAGATGCCTGTCCCTGCACCTGTTTCCCATGGCAAGAGTGGCCCAGCCTCGCCGGCATGAAAGTGGGGGTGGGGAGAGAGCTTGTGGTCCATCTTTGGTGGGCCCATCCTTGCCCTGGGGCTCAGGGGCTTCTGATGGCTGAGAGACAGGAGTGTGGCCAGAATGACCTTCCAGGCCTGCTCTGGCTGGATCTAATCTCCTGCCGAGTGCAGCTGGGGGCTGGGCTGAGGTCAGACATTCCGTCATGCCTGGAAAGAGGGGGTGGCAGCTCTGTCTACCTTCTATCTCAGGCAGCTGGCCACCCAGGTGTGCCTGCCTCCTGGGGAGGTCAGCAGGGGTGGTCCTTGGATGCCCAGCCAGCCTGAACTCTGTGAGGACTTACATTCTGTAGTGGTCTCCTCCCAGCAGGACAGGAACAGGGGGGATGTCTGTCTGCCTGCCTGTCTGTGCTGGGCCCAAGGCCACTTCTTGTTTGTATGAGGTCAAGATGCCACTGGAACCAGGAAAGTGGTACTGGGGGAGTTTCAAGGCCTTGAAGTTAGATCCTGGCTCAAATCCTGTGTGACCTTGGGCTGGCTCCCTTCCCTCTCCGACCCTCAGTCTCTTCCCCCAGCAAATGCGACAAGGCCTCCTTGGCAGAATTGTGCGGTGGGTGGGTGGGGGGGAATGAAAGTCACTTGCCTGCCACGTAGTGCTCAATAGGGGTGCATGGACTCTGCGTCTCAAACCTTCAGGGGGGAGGGGTGGAGAGAGGGGCCAGTGCTGGGACAGGTGTAGACACAGGAGCCCTGACCACAAGCTCCAGAGCTTTTGAAATGTGATGCAGGTAAATGTGGTTGCACGTTTGTGCAATGTGCACCTGCCTCAGCTTCACCCCTAAGGGAGCCAACTGGGTCCAGTCTGTTCTTGGAGCTCCAAATAAGGTCTCAGAAAAACAGGCGTGGACCTGCGTGGTCTCCGCCCTCCTGTTTGCCTGGCCTTGCAGTCCATCCTTGGAGTTGGCACCAACCTGCTACACCCCAAGCCTGGGCTTGAATCTCCATTAGACTTGTCCCATTTTAATGGCCCACGGGGCCCCGTGTTCTCCCAAGTCTTGGATATGTCGGGCTCCTTGTTCCTTCTCCAGCCGGGGGATGAGCAGTGGGTGGGGGAGGCAGGCTTAGGGCACGGGGCACACAGCTCCCTTTGTGAGAGAGGCTGAGTCATATGGGCAACACCATCCACGCCGGGCCCTGGGGCGGCTGTGACGAGAGATGGTGTTATCATGGGGCCACAGCTGCCCCCGCGCCTGTGGCCAGGAGGCTTTCCCATGGGAATGAACCGGAGGTGTCTGGCCGCAAAGCACGTGGTCTGGATCCCAGGACCCAGGTTCAAGTCCTGGCTCGGGTGCTGATGTGCCGTGAGCCTTTGGGAAGCTTCTCTTTTCGAGCCTCAGTTTTCATCTCTGTTAAATGGGAACAGTCATCACTGTTTTGTAGAGGAGATACTGGACACGGAAGGACTTTGCCGGGTTGCCTGGGTGGCTCAGTCGTTAAACGTCTGCCTTCGTCTCAGGTCATGATCTCAGGGTCCTGGGATCGAGCCCCAGATCAGGCTCCCTGCTCAGCGGGGAGTCTGCATTTCCCTCTCCCTCTGCCCCTCCCCCCGCTTGTGCTCTCTCATGCTCTGACAAATAAATAAAATCTTAAAAAAAAAGAAGAAAAAAAAAGAAAGGACTTTGCAAACTGTGGAGGGCCAGGCCTTTGTTGACTTTATGATAACCACAGTGACACTGGCCAATATTTGTACCCACCTACTGTGTGCCCGGCGTGGTGCTCAGTGCTTTACAAGACCCCTCAGCTCGCAAAGGGACACGTGTGGACTTGAAGTGCTCTTGTCCAATAAAAACCCACCTCCAGGCAGCCAGTGGTTGCCCGTGACCCTTCCCACAGGAGGGCACAGCTCTTCACTGTCTTCAAGGCTGGCTCACATTGCCCTGGGGTGCTTTCCCTGTCTGGACCCAGCCCTTCAGCCCTGAGCCCGGCAATGTGTTTCCAGGCCTGTTGGAAGGTTCCCTCATTCACAGGGGCCCCCCCATTCCACTGTACCCAAGGGCAGCCTCTTCCCTGCCTCCCAGATCTGCACCCCCTCCCACACCCCCCATGCTTCAGGACAGTTTCTGACATTTCTTCATGCCCCTCACCTTCACACGTGGGCAAGGGGGTGCTAGCCCTGCTTCGGGTTCTTGGACCAAAGTCTCCCCCCCCAGTCTCTCCCTCTGCCTCTATGTTCTCCACTGCCCCACTGGACCGCCCCTCTACCCAGCCCACTCACGTTGTTGACGTAACCCCCCGAGTCCAAACCAGGGTTTCTCTTGCTGAATTACTTTGTGTCTCTAAAATACCAGTGGGACCCAGCCCACAGGTTTGGGGGGATGAAATGAGAACAATCCATCTAAAACAGAGCATCCTGCACAGGGAACCCTATGGACACAGCAGCTCTTACCAGTCCTGTTATTAGTACTAATAATAGGTGTTATTGTGATGAATAGTAATTTATTGGGTTTCTCATTTGTGACCCCCAGAGCACTCTGGGAGCTCTGCAATGCCAGTAATTGACTCCCAGTGTCACCCTCATGTGAGCCCAACTCAGGGCTGGGTGGGCCCGCTGTCCACCCCTGCCCTGGAGCCTGGCACGGTGCCCAGCACGTAGCAGGTCTCTGAGAAGCCCGACGGTGACAGGGCGGGCAGAGCTTGGCAAGTTATCTCCGTCCTGGGCCAGTCCACTGCATAGGCCTTTCCCAGGTGGCCCGAGGGGCCTGGCTCCAGGCTTCTGTGTCCCTTGCTCAGATGTCCTGCAGAGAGAGTGGTGCCTCCAACACTCCACCTGTGAGGGGCTGGTCCGCACCCTCTGTGGGGGGGGGGTGTTGGGAGGGACTGCTTCCTGCTGGCTTGCACCCCGGGGGACAGCTGACGCCGCCCCGGCTGCCAGCTGGCCTGGACCTGAAGGACAGACCTTGGAGAAACTGAGGCTTAGAGGCGGTAACTTGCTCAGGAACATTGCATGTCAGGGACACCACATCCTTTTTGGATAACTCACTTCTGCTCCATTGTTTCCTGGCCCCCCAGCACGAACTGGCCCCTCCAGCCCTGGCAATGAGCGAGTGCCCACTGTGGCCCTGGGAGGGAACAGTGGGCCAGACACGGGCCAAGTGCCCACAGTGCCCGCCTGCTGCGGGCATCGGCCACAGCCCGCCCAGGGGGCTGATCGCTTGGAGAGCACAGCACTGCTTCCTGGAAGCTCTGGCCTGGGGGCCTCCCTGCCCCTCACCATTCACTTTATTGCCTTTCTCCCTGTGGCTTGATCTGTGTAGGCAGGTGAGGGGTACCTCTCACCCACAGCGGACCTCTGGCCTCCTAGACTGCCTAAAAAGCTTCCATTCATGTGGCATCAGGGGACTTTTCCATGTCCCTTTTCTAGAATGCAGATCCCTGCACGAGAGAAGGGGTCTGCAGTGCCCTGAGCATCTGATGTGCCCAGACCCCATGCCAGGGGTCCGGGGAGGCTGGATTCATGAGCGGTCAGGAGCACTGTGTGGAGCCAGACCTCCCTGGGCCTCCATCCCAACTGTGCCACTTCCCAGCTGGGTGACCTTGGGCACGTGAATTCCCTTCTCTGAGCTGCATTTCTCTGCCTTTTGCTCTCCCCTCTTCATCACCACATTCACAGCGAATATTTATTGAGGGCTCATCAAGTGCCGGGCACTGGCCTGAGCAACATGTTTTCCTCCTCACCCCTGCCCTGTGGTGCTATGGTGATGGTGGGAGGGAAGATTCTGGAATGCAGTAAATAGTCAGTAAATGTAATCATTATTGTTATTATTGTTGCTGTCATCACTTACCCTCATTATATTGTGAAATTCCTACGGCACCTTTGACTTGGGAATCGGGTAGGGATGAGGGAAGACAGGGAGCTCCAGGCCTGCAGGGTGGGCTGTGAGCCGTCTGGAGCTCCCGGACTCTCAGGGTGGCTATGAACCTTAGCAGTGGGAGGGAGCCTCTGACAGAGGCCAGTGGCCAGAAGGGAATGCATTGGGCATCAGCCCATTTCCAAATTTCTCTCTTTGGGCTTTTGGAAGCCACTGGGAATGGTTCTTCACCTGGGCCTCAGTTTCCCCTTTGGCCCAGCAGATGTACCCCCGGGGTCTCAGAATCTGGAACGGGAGTCTTGGATTGTTGAAACTTGGGGAGCATTGAGATAGGTCCCTTTGCTGTGACAACTGAGGCTCAAGGAGAGCTCAAGGTCAGGCGGTCAGGTGGTCAGTTCTGCGTGGCCACATGCCAAGCCACTTGACACCCCCGCCCCCCCTTCTCCAGTGCTTTCCGCTCTGCCGGTCAGCGCCGGCTCCTGTCTGCTGCCAAGGAGGCTGGACTCTCCTTCAGGAAGGGGCAGTTGTCGCCTGGGCCTGGCGTGGGGGGGAGGCAGCATCTGAGGGGCCTGTCGCCGTGGCAACCCTGGTTTCTCTGCGGGAACTTGGGGGAGAAGAGCCCCGGGGGTGGGGGGAAGCGACAGATGGAGGGCGGGGAGGCAGAGTTATCCCCAGCAGGGGCTGTCTGTCCACGGAGCCTGGCACCTGTCTGCCTGGATGGGTGGTGAGGCTGATGTGCCCCCTTGCCCAGCGCTGAGTCATGGGCATCCCCCAGGGTCACTGCCAGAGCTTTCTTGGCCCTGCCCCCTCCCAGCCTCCCTCTGAGAAATCCGTGACTCACGTAAGGTCCCATCATCCCAGCCAAGCTAGGGAAGAGGGAGGAGCCCGGCTGGGGCAGGAGGGGGCGTCCCCCCCGCAAACACACGCTGCCGCCTCCGCAGCTCCCTGCCCGCCTTGCTCTGCCACAAGAGAGGAGCTGGGAGCCTCCCACGCTCACCAGCCCGCCCACTGGGGGCACCCGGACCCCGGTGGCTGGGTGAAGCCTCCGAGGTGAATCGTGAAAGGCATTCCAGCAGCCTGGCCCCACATAGGACCTTCCACCGGCACCAGGTACCAGATCAAGGGTGTGACAGCGGGAAGGAGGAAGGATGCGGTGTGTGTGGTGGAGGGTAGGCTGGAATTGGGAGGTCTCTCGGTGGCAGCCAGCCCTGATGGACTATGTGGTGCGGGGTCTCCAGGGTTGGCCAGGATGGACAGGGAGGTGGCTCAGAAGGGGATGGGGCCCCAGAGGCTGGAATCTCTCAGAGCCACTAGTCATTTGTTACCAGAGAAACTGAGGCTCAGGGTGGTATAGTCACGAGGTCCAGCAAACTGGGGTCTGCTCTCTGGTCCGCTCCTGCTCCCACTACACAGATGGGGGAACTGAGGCTCCCAAGTCATGTATCCAGTCTAGCAGTAAAGGGCCAGGGTCCAGCCTGGGGGAGGAAGGGCTTTGTCCACAGATGCCCAGGGCTGGGTCCAGGGTGCCCAAGTGAGTCAAGGGCAGTCTGGCTCCTCACCACACAGGCCACTGCGGTCCCAGCCGTGGGGTCTGAGAGAGAGTGCAGGGGAGTAGGGGCAGATAGATGGGGGAGCAGAAGCTGCAGCCGGAGCCCCCTGCCCGCTAACCACCACCCCGGCGCTCCTATCTGTGTGGCACTGATAGGAATTTCTCCCCAGGCGCTACCGCAGTGCCCGCCCTGCTCCAGCGAGGGGGGTCTACTGCTTCCTCTTCTCTCCTCTTCCCCAACCAGCCTCCTTCCTGCGGGACCGAGCGGGGGTCTCCCGTGGCCCCACAGGAGGGACTGGTGCTCGTTTTACTGAGGAGGGTTGGGGAGGTGCCTATATTGAGACAGGCACCTCTCACCCCTCCACCCCAACTCCCATCCTGCTTGGTGGGGTGGGTCGGAAGAGCCTTTGTGTCTCCAGAGGACCAAGGAAGTTATTCATGCAAGCACTTATTGAGTGCCTTCTGTGTGCCTGATATCCTGGGGGGGGGGGGGGGCAATGAATGAGACAATTAAGGTGTCTTAGAACTCCTGGGTGGCCCAGACTGAGCCAAGCTCCTGCCCCCTCACTGTGGGTACCCTGAGGGCAGAGGCGCTTTCTTGGGGTTGGAGACTGAGTGGGAAGAAGCCTCTCCTGTCAGTGAGAGCCACCAGCTGCTGAGTTGGTTCCCCAGAGCCCAGGCCAGGGTCCTGTGGGAACTCCCCTGCCAGTATCTAGAGGTTGGACTAGTTTGGTGGACAGACCTACTCCCCCTTGGCTGCAAGGACCCCGGGGATCTGAGATACAGATCCACCTCAGTCAAAGCACTTTGCCTTGCCTCTCTCTCTCTGGGCCTCAGTTGTCCCAGCTGCGAAATGGGTGTGTAGGGGTGATGCTAGCTGTCCTGTCTCCTGTGGCCCTGGGGCTTGGCTGCAAGAGTGTCAGCTTGTGAAGGACACCAGTCCGGGCACAGCCTGTTGGGGAGAGACCGGGGGAGACGCTGTGCGAGGCAGCCTGCGCGTGCTGCCGATGCGGGCTTCAGGGTCCTGGGCCACTGGACGGGGGCTGGTCAGCCTGGCTGCGACACCCCGCCTTGTCAGGGACACCGCTAAATGAGACAGTGAGGATCTGAAGCTGAGGAGTGACATAATGTTGCTCGTAGAGGGGAAGAGCTTTCTGAGCTGGGAGGACCCGGCTGAGCTTAGAGACCGGTGGGGAGGGGAGAGAGGGTGGATGCACATATATGAAGATGGGGTGAGGGGCGTTTTGGGCAGAGGCCACCGCATGGAAAAGGTTTGGGAAGGACGAGAGCGGGGAGGTGGGGCAGGTGATGGCACTGGAGACCTGCCATGGGTCACTGTATGGGGTCTGGAGCGCCCAGCCGGCAGGTCTCACTCCGCTCTGCAGGCGGAGGGATGGCATTGAGGCCAGCAGCCAGGTCAGCCGGGTGCCAGGTGACCCCCGCAGGATGGAGAGGGTAAGGCTGTGACGGGGTGGCCTGGCTGCCCAAAGCCCAGGCTGTGGGGTTCATCGCTCACTCGTGCTTGGAAGGCAGCTTCATGGCTGTGGGGACAGAGGGGGAGATGGCCGCCCGGCTGAAGGGAGGGCAGCTGAAAGAGGCAGGGTCTGTGTGCTGGGGGGATCGCCTTCCTAGCGGGGCCCGGCGTGACAAAGACGGGAGGGGGAGGCAGGCTCAGCCATGAAGGGGGCCTCGTGGGCCGTGCTCCGTGCTCCCGCTGAGCCAGGCCACAGGTCCCTCGGTCCTCGGCAGAGCTGCGTGTGGGGGTGAGGGCGGGGCCCCTCCCAGGGATGCAGGCACAGGTGGGCTCCTACAGGGCAGGGGTGAAGAGTCAGGGGCAGGGCATGGAGGAGGCAGTGGGGATGTCGGGCCTGGCACCCCCAGACCCTGCCTTCTGATTCCCAGCAGATGGGGCGTCACGTGAGCAAACACAGCAGTCAGGGAACCAGGAGCCGAGGGACCAGGCAGATGGCAAGTGGGGAGTGGGGCAGGGCTGGCACAAAGGGGCCTCTCAGACAGTGGGGAGGGGCTGGCTGGGCCTCGAACCCCTCCGGGCTTACCCTCTGCCCGTCTGGTCCTCATGCCTCACCGGGAGTTCCTTGAGGCCCTCGGGGAGTCCCGCAGATTCTGGGGTCAGGTCTGGACTGCCGGGGAGAGGGGCCAAGGGCGTGGGAGGAGCTCGGGACACACAATTTCTGACCCCTGCCTGGGGACAGCCTGCCCCTCAAGCCCCAAACTCTCCCTGGTTCCCCGGGGGCTT
>NW_022590239.1:0-19252 GCF_004348235.1 Phoca vitulina | reverse complement strand
CAGACCCTGCTGGGCCCTGGGCTCAGCGCTTTGCACACCCCTTCGTTTCCGCGAGGCAGGTGCTCCTGATGTGTCCACTTGAGAGACGAGGACACTGAGGCACGGGAGGCTTACCCATGAGGAACTGCTTGTCTTTGGGGCTCCAGAGTCTGCGATCTTGCCCACCGTGCTCTCCCTGCCCCCTCAGTCGGGAGGGGGCCCCCGGGCCAGGCCAGGCTCCGTGCTGGGTGCCAGAGAGCGTGCGCCCTTGTCTCGACCCCAGCCCTGCCCCTGCCGAGCCCGCGCTCTGCTAGGGTGTCAGGATCCACGGAGACAGCAAGGCCCGTCTGCCTGCGGAGAACCCTGGCTTTGTTCATCTCTGGTGGTGTGAACGTGGGCGTCTGCCTCAGTGTCCTCATCTGGAAAAGGTGGGTAACAGTAGTGTCGCCGTTGGGCGGCTGTTGTAAACACGAAGGAGTGATTGCAGGAAAGCAGGCAGAGCAGGGCTGCGCCGTGTAAGTTAGTCTTTATCCTAAGATCTCCACATCGGGCAGACGGAGGTGCTTGGTCCTGTGGCCACACTTAGCAGCCAGGGAACCAGGGGGTGATATTCTGAGGAGCTATGGGTCCCGCTAAAACCTGAGGCTCTATTCCTCTAGAAGGGACACGTGGCTGTTGGCCAATTATGGCCAAAATGTCTGCCCTAGAATCTAGAGGTTGTCATCTGGAGGCCCACTTAGGGTGGTGTCTGTCCCTAAATAGGTTTTGACTGATTCTCAAAGGGCTTTAAATCCATTGGAATTCATTCTCAACTTTAACTACTTAGATTTTCACCTAAAAATCAGGTTTCTGGCTTCTCTTGAAAAACTGAAGGATCAGGCTACAGTGGGCCAAAGCCCTTCAAGGGACGGTTGGTTGGAATTGAGCGTCACCCCCCAAGATGGCCCGTGCTCGCCCCGCCCCACTTCGTACCTGCTCTCGCTGGCTTGGCTTGGCTTGCCTGGCCCCGGTGGGCACTACAGTTGTGAGTCCTGCCACCGGCTGCTGCAGACAAGGAAACTGAGGCCCGCAGAAAAGAAGGGGCTTGACCAGGGTCGCCCAGCGAGCTGGACAGAGTTGGGACCCCGGTTCCAGCCTGCAAACTCAGTTTCGGGGTGCTTTCTGGCACGCCGGCCCCCTGAGGTTTAGCCAGTTGTCCCGGTGCTCGGCGGGGAGGATGGCTCAGTGCTTAAACCGTAGGTGCTGGAGCCTGGCAGGCCTGGGTTCAAATCTCGGCTCTGCCGCTCTCCAGGGCAAGTAACCTCTGCGGCTCTGAGCCCTTTATATGTTGTTTTGTCTTGACTATGAAATGGGATAATAACAGTCCGCCTCTTAGAGTCACAGAGGGCTAGAGGGAGGTCAGGGTCATTGGCATCTGACAGCGAGCACCTCCTTCATTTGCACCTTAGGCCCCTCCCTCACCCTGCCGCACACAGGACTTACTTAACCATCGGGGCAGAAGCTCAGACAAGTGGAAAAGCACATTTGGGGGGGCGTGGCTGCCCCTTCCGTGTAATAGGACAGACCCTTCACACCCTCACCCCCACCCCCCGGGGCCACGACAGCCCCAAGTTGGAAGAGAATCTGTGCTGGTTGTGAAAGCGGACCTGCGTCGTGCCCGTGCTGGGCTGCCCCGCAAACACGGACGCCCTCTCTGACTCCGGAGCTGTGCGCACGCCTCCTGTTCCCTCCAGCGAGCTGCCCTCTCAGGCTTCGGGGCTGACGTGGGTTGGATAACTTTAGAGGGACACCAGTTGCTTCCGTCAGCTGTTCTAAACACATACCTGCAGCAGTGACATGCTCTGGGCCAGCCCCGGCGTCTGGGTGCCCTCCGCCACAGCCCAACACATGGTTTCGGGCTCTATTTATAGACATTGATGCGCATAGATACCAAGGGTTTTAGTTTTGTTTTGCTCTTCCTGTACAAACTACATTAGAACAGCGATAATGGAAAAAACTCTGAAATTGAAAGGAACACCCGCAATCCCAGCAGTGGGCTTTGCTCCCCAGCAGCGCTGCTGACGTGCTTGCTCCGTGTCAGACGCTGCTTTCTGTGGTTACTCTCACTGAGGCTGCGCGACCACCCCAGGACGTAGGAACGGGCTACAGCTGGGGAAACTGAGGCACGGAGCTGTTAGGTCATCTCTCCAAGGTCACACCGCTAGTGTGCAATAGAGCAAAGATTTGAGCCAGCTCCGGGGTCCCGCACATACCCACCCCTCAAAGTTGCTTCTCCTTTTCCCACAACCCTGCCGCCTCTGGGCTTGACCTAGAAACACACAAGCGATAGCATCGTTCAGTCTACACAGGGCGTTTCTGAGTAGCCTGGGGACCGTCCCTGCCTCAGAGCAGACAAACTCCCGAGACAGGGAGAGACATCACCTTTGCTTTCTGCTTATTTTCACCGAGTTTAGCATGAAAAGCACTTTTATTTTGGTTGTGGCTATGTGACCACGAGGTGAGAGTGGCCAGCTGTCTCCGTTTGTCCCGGTTTCCCGGGATGCAGAGCTTTTAGTGCTAAAGCAGGGGTGGTCTATTTGCTGCCCCGGGCAAATGGAGACAGTTGGTCACCCTAGGGGGACAGAGCTGGCTGTGCTTTCTGAGCCGTTTCCTGGTGCTGGGCACTTGCACTGTTTCCTCTCTTGGCTGGTCAGGTGGGGCAGCCCTGTGACTACAGCTTGTCGCTGAGCATCCTTTTCTCAGGAGCCCCTCCTCTGTGGGAGGAGAGCAGGCTTTGGGGGATGGAGACTACAGGAGCTAACCCAACTTTCCTGACCTGTCCCTCCTCTGAGCCTGCAGGGAGGTCAGCCGGGAAGTTGGGACAGGGCTGAGGGCAGTGGCCAGGACCTCTGATGTGCTGGAACCTGCTTGTATGGGCTCGCAGGAGCTGACTGTTAAATGCAGCCACTGTGAAGAAGGAAATCGCACAGTGACACTGTAATAGCTTTGGGTAGCTGCAGCTGGTGGTTACACTGAGCGTGGTGAACACTGAGGAAGGTGCAGATTTGTCAAATTAATATGTTGTATACCTGAAACTCATATAACCTCATATGTCAATTATATTTCCAATTAAAATACACACAAGAAGAATCAAGTCACATAAACTTAAAATTATATTAAAAATGGTAATAATGTGCCATCAAAAGCATTACTTCCTAATTATTATGTCATGTTCTGCTGCATCTGTTGTTAAGGGTTGGGTTGTGTCCCTCCCCCTAATCCGTATGTTAGGGTCCTATCCCTCTGTGGCTCAGGATGTGACCTTGTCTGGAAAGGGGGTCTTTCCAGGGGTAATCAAGTTATTATGAATTCTTTAGGGTGGACCCTAATCCACTAGGACTGGTGTCTTATAACAGGGGCAATGTGGATATAGACACACAGACGCCTGAAGATGAAGGCGGAAATCAGGGAGACGCTTCTAGAAGCCCGAAAATGTCAAAGATGGCCAACGCTAGAACGAGGGGAGAGCATGCAACAGATTCCCCCTCGCAGCCCCCAGAAGGAAGCAAGCCTACGGAGACCTCGCTCTTGGACTTCCAGCCTCCAGAAGCCGGGGACCATATATTTCTGTTGTTGAAGCCACCTAGCCTGCGGTCCTGTATCCCGGGGGCCCCAGCGCACGGATCGTCCGGGCTCCCGGGGTTACCGACGCCTCTGGTACTGGTATTAACAGAGATACCGCAGCGTGGTGAGCTGGGGCACCTCCTATCCCAAGTCCACGGTCAGCGCTTGTATCCCGAAGCTGGTCACGTGCACGTACTTACACCGCGGAGACCAGCCAATGCTACCCATCGGGCCTTGAGCTACTGCTCTGTTGGTTGTCTAGAGAGACGTCAGACAGTGGCAGAGGACACGGTCCCGAGGCACACTCATTGCAGCGTGTTGTGTCTGTGGTCATTACATCATGAATAGCACAAAAGACTGAAAGCGATTATCCCCTTCCGCAGTGCATTCAAAATCCGGGATCCACGTCAGCAAGCATTCCAGGGCGTGAAGGCTATTGTCCAGTTCTGCAGAAAGGCACTCATGTCCTTGATGAATAAGTGAGTTTCTCACATGTCTTTGTCATTTCACTTTTGTCTGACTTGGCAGCGTCAAGGAAGAGATCGGCGTTCGTGCCCGAACAGTACTCAGACGGCCAGCTGTCACCAGGGGAGTGGCTCCGGACCCAAGGCTGCAGAGGGCTGATGGGTAGATGGACAGACAGACTGCCTGATGGACGGACGGATGCCTGCTTTCCAGCTCTGTGGGTGGACCAGAGTCCCAGACGGGGTAGGGGGCCACCCTACGCTCCGCCCCAGGGCACTTCTGCAGGGTTCCTGCTTGGTGCCCGGTACCTCTCTCTCTATTAGGACCCTGTGGTGTTAGCAGCTGAATTCCTGACCGGGCCTGGCCGGGGGTGCAGGGGAGGCAGCTTGACCCAGCCTTGACCAATAGCCTTGACCTAATCAGGGCAGAGTCTAGTCCTTCAGCTACTCTCCTTGAAATGTATATTGATCCCTTCATCCCCATGTTTAAATCCACCCATGGCATCCCACTGGCCGGGGATGGAGATCACACCTCCATCCCTGTCTTCACAGCGCTGCTCTCTGGCCTCATCTCTCTTGTCCTCCTGCTCCAGCCACACTCACCGCCTGTTTCCCCAGTACTCTGAGCTCATTCCCCTCTCCATGCCTTCGCCTATGCTGTTCCTTGTGCCCCAGGCCCACGCTTTCCAAGGCTGGCTCCTCTTTATCCATCAGGACCTTGTTACAAATGTCACCTCCTCCAAGAAGCCTTCCTTGATTACCTGGCTAAAGCAGGTTCCCTGTTGTAGACCACCTTTGCCCTTTGGTTTTTTGGTTTGCTTTCTTCATTGTCTTTACATTATATGTCATTATTTGGCTTCATACCTATTGAATTACTTAATTACTTCATTGACTTTTTTTAATCCCTCATTCCATCAAACTATAAGCTACGTGAAGGCAGAGGTGGTGTCTATCTCCTGTCCGCAAAAGCCAGTGTGAGGCCTGGCACTTAGTGAGCACTTAGAAAATGTTGAATGAATGAATCAAATACATTTACTGAGGAGCTGCACAACATAGGGCTAGATCATGGTCCAGCAGAGCTGTGGGTTCAAATCCTAGCTCTGCCACTAACTGGCAATGTGCTCTAGGATGGGTCACTAAATCTCTTTGGCGGTCAGTCTCTCTTCTATAATAACAGTACCTCCTTCATAGGATTGTTACAGGGATTAAATGAGTCAACCCATTCACTTTTTAGGAAAGGGTCTGGCACAAACACCAAGAGAGTTGGATGTTAGTGTTCTTGTAGGTAAAATGCAGGACTTTTAAGGTTCAGAGGTTCAGAGGCTGACTTCCTATAGGAAAGGATGGGATAACTCCCAGAGGACTTCCTGGAAGAGAGGACATTTGAAATGGGCCATGGGGGTGGGTGCGTGGGTGAAATTTCTCTAGGCAGAGATGGGGCTGGGGAGGTCAGGAGAGAGGAGGGACACCTGGTCCCAGGAAGAGACCCATGGGCAAGGCAGCCCTACACTGGGGCTAGGGTGAGATGCTCTTGATGTTTCTCGCAGAGACAGGCCCAGCACGAGCTGCGCTGTTCTCAGCCCGCAGCCTCCCTGCCCACATGGCCTTGACATTTCATTTGTACCATTTCCTGTGTTTGGTTTGTATACAGCGAGGGCTGACTCTGAGGAGACATGGGGAGGCCTGGCGGAAAATGCCCCAGGAGGAGATGACTCAGTTGACCCAATACCAACCCCAAGTAGGCCCGAATCAATTTGACATGGGGCAGACTTGGAGAGGCCCCTCGGGGCTGCACCAGGATTGGTCATACATGTCACGGAAGCTAAGGATGTGGCCTGATGCCATCGAGTCACACGGGCTTGCATGAATTGCTCTGACTCTCTGGGTTGCCCTCAGTCTCCTCACCTGTAAAATGGGGGCAGGCACTCCTCAGAGTTGCTGGGATGGTGAAATGAGTCTTGGTGGGCAGAGTGCAATTCAGAGTGGTTTCTGCCCTGGTTCCTCATGTCAATCATTTGAAAACACTGTAGGATGGGTTTATTATTTTATTATCCCCATTTCACAGACGGGGAATGCTGAGGCTCAGAGAAGGGCCTTGGCCTGCTCTGCACCACCCAGCCAGGGAGTGGCAGACCCAGGACTGATCTCCAGACAGGGTGCAGGTGGATGATCAGGTATAGGCTGAACCTGGTAGGGGAGAGCGACCACAAGATGCAGCCGGTGGAGAATAAACTCATCAGGGGAAGCAAGGGAACACTATTGGCTATCTTTCCCCTTCTTTTTTTTTTAAAGATTTTTTTTTTTTTAATTTTATTTATTTGACATAGAGACAGAGAGAGAGGGAACACAAGCAGGGGGAGTAGGAGAGGGAGAAGCAGACTTCCAGCTGAGCAGGGAGCCTGATGCGGGGCTCGATCCCAGGACGCTGGGATCATGACCTGAGCTGAAGGCAGACGCTTAACCGCCTGAGCCACCCAGGTGCCCCCCCTTCTTTTCTGAAGAGGGAAAGCCCATCCCAGCACAGTGAGGAGTGTTTTCCAAAACATAAGGCCCTGGCACCTAGTCGTTACTCTGTAAATATCAGGTTAGTGAACAAAAACATGAAGTAGTACAAAATGGCTCTCGTGAATTAACCTGTAAGTGGAAAATGATTTTAAAGACCAATTAGTCTTCCCCACGGATGTGGCGGGTGTTTTCTCTGTGACACCCCAGCTGAGCTCCTCCTTGGGTCCCCCCGGAGATGGGGAGCTCACTTCTTGACTTTGTGGGCAGCATTCTCTCTAAGAGGGAGTGTGGAGGCTGAGCCTGTGGTCCCAGAGAAAGAGCGGGAGAGGTCAGAGCTGGAGGCCCTTCATGCCCCTCCACACTTCCCTCCTATCCAGATAAAGGATTCTGCGTTTCCTGAGGCTCCTCACTGAGCAGGGCTGGGGGGTGGGGAGCAAAGGGAGGCTGGGCGTACCCGGGGACAGACAAAGGGCCCCAGTCCTGGATCAGACCTCCTGGGTATGACCTCAGATGTGTTACCTAGCACTCCCAAACCCCACCTCCCACCTTTACCTGTAAAACCTGCATTAAAAAGTGTCTCCTATCTCATAGGGTGGAGTGAGGAGTCCTGGATGGTGGAGGAGGGGGGCTCCTGGAGACCAAGCCCCCAGGCCTGCAAATGCTCCACAGATAGCTCACAGATACGTTCCCTGGCAGGGCACATTGCTGACCCCACCCCTTTTCCTCTGGAAGGCAAGCCGGGCGAAGGCAGCTGTCCTCATTTAAGAGATGACCTAAGGCACAGAGAGGTTAAGCAACCGCCCAGAGCCCCGGGGAATGAGGGTGGACCTCCCCTCGGAGCTTGGTGATTGTATCACTGCCGGGGCCCTGGGGGCAGAGTGGGGTGGGGGGGGTGGGATGGAGCATGGGTGTTGGGAGCACAGGAGTCACGAACTGGGACTCCCCCTGGGTCCTTATCATGGTGGGTGGCATCTCAGGTCAGGGTCACCGGGGCAGCTCTCAGGGCCCTGGGGGAAACCCTGGGGCTTTAAGAGTCAGGCTGTCTTCCTGCAGGCCTGTTGGTCTCCCTGGGGTGCCCTGTGCTCAGCCCATGGGCGGAGGGGGCCCACAGCTTCCTGCTGAGCCGAGCGGGCGTGCATGCCCGTGGGCAGAGCAGAGGCCATATAGCCCTTGGCAATTTGCCAGGGGAACAGGGCTTGGGGGTGATCTGGGGACCCGCAACTCCAGTAGGTCTGAGCTGTGGCCAATAGATAGGTCCTCCCTTGGGATTGGTGTTCTCCAACACGTCTGTAGACCCGGCTCCACCCTGTTCCCTTGTTGTCCATCTGTCTGTCCATCCTTCCTTCACCTCCCTCATGTCTACCTTGACTTTTTGGTTCAGCTCTGCCCACCTCCTCCTTGTTCCTTAGGCACACCAAGTGCCCACCCACCACCGGGCCTTTGCATGTGCTGTCCAGGCCACCTGGAATGCCCTCACTCCAAACATCATGCAGTCTGCCTCCCTTGCCACATCCGGTCTGTGCTCAGAGAGGACAGAAACCAAACCTTCTCTTCTGTCTCTTTCTCCTCCGCTTGCTTTACTTTGCTCTGTAGTTCTTACCACTGGATGTATTTCATATTTATTGGCTTATTAATTAATTATCTATCTCCGCCTCCAGCTCTAAGAGGGCAGAGATTTTTGTGTTTTGTTTACTGCTGCATCCCCAGTGCCCGGCACGCAATAGGCCCCTGATCAGCATGCGCTAAATGTATGGCTGAGTCCTTCACCTGTCCGTTTTCCCACCCGCCCGTCACCTCTTTTGTCTTCCCACATTTCCTCTGTCACCCACCAGTCACCCAGGATTTCTCTACACCAGGCCCTGTGCTGGGGCTTGGGTTTGGTGACCTGGCAGGGCACACAGACAAGAAAGGAAGAATTCTGACACTGGGGAATGGGTCTCAGGTAAGGGGGAGCCCAGGGGGCTGTGGGGGACACATGGGCTAGGGAGAGGTGAGGAGAGGTTCCCAGGGCACAGGGTGGCCCACAGCGGCACAGGATACAGACTTTGTTGAATGAATCCACGCCTGGACGGCCTCTTGGAAGGAGGGGTGTCTCAGGTGTCAGGACTGGGGATACTGGGGGTGGGGGCTGGGATCAGAAGCCACGTGGGGGAGGGGGTTCCTGGCTGTTAGAACTTTGAGAAGACCCCTCCCTGGAGAACTGCTGGTCTGAGGTGAGGCCAAGGGGTGAGGCAAGGTCTGGCCAGGCAGGGCTGGGGGCCAGTGGTCCAGGAGCAGGCTGGGAGGGGTGTGCCCAGGGCCCCCATGGGAGCCTCTGGGATGGGGCAGAGCCTGTCTGGACTACTTGCCTCTACACCCCCTGGGGGTACCTGCCCCCAACCCCTCCTTAGGACGAAACTCCCGTCCCTGTGCCCACCTTTTGTCTGTCTCAGTTCCTGCTTTGTGTCCTGCAGGAGGCTGGAGGTTCTGAGGGTAGAGACTGGGTACCCCATTCCCCATCCCCGTGCAGCACCACCTTACCGCCGACCTCCGCCAGCTCTGGGGCTGCTGACTTGTTTTCCCTGTAGCCAGGTAAGCCTGGGCCCAGGCTTCAGGTGGGGCCTGAGCTCGGGGAGCCACTCACAGAGGTGGTGATTACGTAGGGCGGGCCAGTACCCCCGAACAGTGACTCCCCCAGGCTCATCCAGGGCCCACGGGCGGGCCAGCCCACGCATTGGGTGGAGGTGCTGAAAACCCATGGAGGGCTGAGGCCGAGGGTGCGGGGCACTCAGCACCCAGGGGGGCCAGGGCAGGCCCTGCAGAGAAATCCGGGAATGAGAGAGGGAGGTGGCAGCCAGCCGGAAATTCAAGACAGGCAGGCGGAGCCTTACCTGGGACAGCCTGCCCAGACAAGCTCAGGCTGGGTGCCCGTGAGCCCTGGGAGGAGGTAGAAGGGGAGGACGCAGGGTCCGGCCAGGGGTCTGCCGAGACTTGGAGGTAAGAAGTCGCTGTTCGCTGTTTATGGTGGAGGACGGGGCAGGAAAATTTGGCAAAGTTAGACTCCCAGCCTGGCCCATTTGACCTTGGCAGGCTCTCAGGTCTAGTTCCATGCTCTGAGGGCATGTGGGAGGCCCGGCCCTTGGTCTGCTCAGGGTTCTGGGCAGGTTTGGAGGCCCTGGCTGTCCTGGGGTTCCCCCTTGCTGCTCTGAGTGTGGGCTGGTCGTTTTGGCACAGGGAGGCTGGCGGGGGGCAGTGGGGGAGACTGCGTAAGGTTGAGGACCAAGGTGGGGCTGCGAGCCCCAGGGCTTGGATGGGGAGGCAGGAGACAGGCACCCGGCCTCTGCCTGTTTTGTCCCCCAGCACCCAGAGCCTGTTTCCTCCTTGGATCCCGAGGGAAACCGGTTTGGGAGCAGGTTGACCCAGGTTGTTTGACTTTTGACAAGGAAGAGAAAGACAGCCTGCCTTGGTCAGCTGAGCAGAGGGGACAGGGCCCAGGCCTGGGGGCATGCCGGCCCTGTCTGGCTAGCACAGGATTCTTAGCCTTTCCCCAAGTCCCTCAGGTCTCTGTGATGAGACTGCTACTTGGTGGCCGAGGACACACCGGGACTGGAGAGCCATCATGGAGGGAAAGGCCTGGGAGCTTCCTTCCCTGGGTGCTTTCCCTGTCTGCACCCCGAGGGGGCTGGGCAAGGGCCACGGTGTGAGAACAGGAACCGGAGCAGCGGTGTCCCCTGCCACCAAGGGGCACAGCCCTCCTGGTCCTCCAGCCCCACGTGCCAGCCAGCCAGACGGATGTGGGTGGCCGGAGGTGGGAGGAACCTGGCCTCCGGCCAGCTCTGCCCTTACCAACTTGGCTCCCTTGGGGTGTGTGGGCAGCAAAATGGGCCCCCCACGTTCCCTCTGTTAATTAGCCCCTGCTAGTGAGTGGCTGTCATTGCCGCTCCATTATGCCTCCCGAGCCATCTGCGCCCCCGCACTTAGGGGGAGACCCCGGCTGCTGGGACAGAGGCACGTGCAGAAGGCAGTGCTTCTGGAAGCTGTTGGGGTGTCTCCTGGGGCCGGAGCCCGGGTGCTCTGCGGGCTTTCCACGGCTCTTTCTTTCCCTGAGAGAGAAGTGGTGGCCGCTGGAGTCCCGGGTGAGGAAAGGGGCCCCCTCTCCCCTCCTGCCATCGGCGCCTGCGCTCTGCTGGGCACCGATAGGCAGGTGTGGGGGAGGAGGGGTGGGGCACACGGGGGAGGTCAAAGTCGAGATCCGGGGCTCTGGGGACACTCTGGCAGTCAAATGAGGTGGTACCTTGTCCCTGTGAGTCAAAGCAAGTCCTGCCGCCTTTGTACACTGCTGTGCCGCCCGACGGGTAGTCACCCCACCTCTCTGGGCCTCGTTTGCCTCCCTCGGCGGGGGCACTACAATACCCCACTGCTGGACCAGAGGCCTCTGGCCTAAGTCTGGGTGCCATCCAAACCTCAGAGTCCAGGGCCCAGGGAGTTGCTGACAGAAGGGGCGCGACCATGGAGACATCGGCTTGGTGGCCTGTCCCAGCCCTCCTGTCTGAACGGGGAGGAGGAGTTAGAAGTCTCCTCTGCGCACGGCCCCCCCCCCCCCCCCCGTTGAAGTATGTAAGAGCCCCTGTTATTGCTCTGCTGGTGAGACAGGCCTGGTGTCCCCATTTCAGACCTGGGGACACCCAGCACAGAAAGCTCAGAGCTGGACAATGTGGTGTCAGGTCCCATGCGGAGCTATTTGAAGGACTCTAGGGCCATGCTGGGCGGGGGGGGAGTCTAGGTGGGGCGAGGGGCAGTTTGGAGCCTCCCGGTCACTGGGTCTCCCCCAGGCCTGAGCAGGGTACCTCGGGGCCCCTTGGGTGGAGCGGTCCTCCCAGCTATACTTCGGGCTCCAGAGGCCAAGTGGGAAGGCGCCACCCAGCCCACCTAGCTCCAATCCCCTGAGCTACAAAGGGGGACCTGATGTTCACAGATGGCTAGGACCTCCCCTGAGGAACCCAGGCCTCCAGATGCCTATCCCTGCACCTGTTTCCCATGGCAAGAGTGGCCCAGCCTCGCCGGCATGAAAGTGGGGGTGGGGAGAGAGCTTGTGGTCCATCTTTGGTGGGCCCATCCTTGCCCTGGGGCTCAGGGGCTTCTGATGGCTGAGAGACAGGAGTGTGGCCAGAATGACCTTCCAGGCCTGCTCTGGCTGGATCTAATCTCCTGCCGAGTGCAGCTGGGGGCTGGGCTGAGGTCAGACATTCCGTCATGCCTGGAAAGAGGGGGTGGCAGCTCTGTCTACCTTCTATCTCAGGCAGCTGGCCACCCAGGTGTGCCTGCCTCCTGGGGAGGTCAGCAGGGGTGGTCCTTGGATGCCCAGCTAGCCTGAACTCTGTGAGGACTTACATTCTGTAGTGGTCTCCTCCCAGCAGGACAGGAACAGGGGGGATGTCTGTCTGCCTGCCTGTCTGTGCTGGGCCCAAGGCCACTTCTTGTTTGTATGAGGTCAAGATGCCACTGGAACCAGGAAAGTGGTACTGGGGGAGTTTCAAGGCCTTGAAGTTAGATCCTGGCTCAAATCCTGTGTGACCTTGGGCTGGCTCCCTTCCCTCTCCGACCCTCAGTCTCTTCCCCCAGCAAATGCGACAAGGCCTCCTTGGCAGAATTGTGCGGTGGGTGGGTGGGGGGGAATGAAAGTCACTTGCCTGCCACGTAGTGCTCAATAGGGGTGCATGGACTCTGCGTCTCAAACCTTCAGGGGGGAGGGGTGGAGAGAGGGGCCAGTGCTGGGACAGGTGTAGACACAGGAGCCCTGACCACAAGCTCCAGAGCTTTTGAAATGTGATGCAGGTAAATGTGGTTGCACGTTTGTGCAATGTGCACCTGCCTCAGCTTCACCCCTAAGGGAGCCAACTGGGTCCAGTCTGTTCTTGGAGCTCCAAATAAGGTCTCAGAAAAACAGGCGTGGACCTGCGTGGTCTCCGCCCTCCTGTTTGCCTGGCCTTGCAGTCCATCCTTGGAGTTGGCACCAACCTGCTACACCCCAAGCCTGGGCTTGAATCTCCATTAGACTTGTCCCATTTTAATGGCCCACGGGGCCCCGTGTTCTCCCAAGTCTTGGATATGTCGGGCTCCTTGTTCCTTCTCCAGCCGGGGGATGAGCAGTGGGTGGGGGAGGCAGGCTTAGGGCACGGGGCACACAGCTCCCTTTGTGAGAGAGGCTGAGTCATATGGGCAACACCATCCACGCCGGGCCCTGGGGCGGCTGTGACGAGAGATGGTGTTATCATGGGGCCACAGCTGCCCCCGCGCCTGTGGCCAGGAGGCTTTCCCATGGGAATGAACCGGAGGTGTCTGGCCGCAAAGCACGTGGTCTGGATCCCAGGACCCAGGTTCAAGTCCTGGCTCGGGTGCTGATGTGCCGTGAGCCTTTGGGAAGCTTCTCTTTTCGAGCCTCAGTTTTCATCTCTGTTAAATGGGAACAGTCATCACTGTTTTGTAGAGGAGATACTGGACACGGAAGGACTTTGCCGGGTTGCCTGGGTGGCTCAGTCGTTAAACGTCTGCCTTCGTCTCAGGTCATGATCTCAGGGTCCTGGGATCGAGCCCCAGATCAGGCTCCCTGCTCAGCGGGGAGTCTGCATTTCCCTCTCCCTCTGCCCCTCCCCCCGCTTGTGCTCTCTCATGCTCTGACAAATAAATAAAATCTTAAAAAAAAAGAAGAAAAAAAAAGAAAGGACTTTGCAAACTGTGGAGGGCCAGGCCTTTGTTGACTTTATGATAACCACAGTGACACTGGCCAATATTTGTACCCACCTACTGTGTGCCCGGCGTGGTGCTCAGTGCTTTACAAGACCCCTCAGCTCGCAAAGGGACACGTGTGGACTTGAAGTGCTCTTGTCCAATAAAAACCCACCTCCAGGCAGCCAGTGGTTGCCCGTGACCCTTCCCACAGGAGGGCACAGCTCTTCACTGTCTTCAAGGCTGGCTCACATTGCCCTGGGGTGCTTTCCCTGTCTGGACCCAGCCCTTCAGCCCTGAGCCCGGCAATGTGTTTCCAGGCCTGTTGGAAGGTTCCCTCATTCACAGGGGCCCCCCCATTCCACTGTACCCAAGGGCAGCCTCTTCCCTGCCTCCCAGATCTGCACCCCCTCCCACACCCCCCACGCTTCAGGACAGTTTCTGACATTTCTTCATGCCCCTCACCTTCACACGTGGGCAAGGGGGTGCTAGCCCTGCTTCGGGTTCTTGGACCAAAGTCTCCCCCCCCAGTCTCTCCCTCTGCCTCTATGTTCTCCACTGCCCCACTGGACCGCCCCTCTACCCAGCCCACTCACGTTGTTGACGTAACCCCCCGAGTCCAAACCAGGGTTTCTCTTGCTGAATTACTTTGTGTCTCTAAAATACCAGTGGGACCCAGCCCACAGGTTTGGGGGGATGAAATGAGAACGATCCATCTAAAACAGAGCATCCTGCACAGGGAACCCTATGGACACAGCAGCTCTTACCAGTCCTGTTATTAGTACTAATAATAGGTGTTATTGTGATGAATAGTAATTTATTGGGTTTCTCATTTGTGACCCCCAGAGCACTCTGGGAGCTCTGCAATGCCAGTAATTGACTCCCAGTGTCACCCTCATGTGAGCCCAACTCAGGGCTGGGTGGGCCCGCTGTCCACCCCTGCCCTGGAGCCTGGCACGGTGCCCAGCACGTAGCAGGTCTCTGAGAAGCCCGACGGTGACAGGGCGGGCAGAGCTTGGCAAGTTATCTCCGTCCTGGGCCAGTCCACTGCATAGGCCTTTCCCAGGTGGCCCGAGGGGCCTGGCTCCAGGCTTCTGTGTCCCTTGCTCAGATGTCCTGCAGAGAGAGTGGTGCCTCCAACACTCCACCTGTGAGGGGCTGGTCCGCACCCTCTGTGGGGGGGGGGTGTTGGGAGGGACTGCTTCCTGCTGGCTTGCACCCCGGGGGACAGCTGACGCCGCCCCGGCTGCCAGCTGGCCTGGACCTGAAGGACAGACCTTGGAGAAACTGAGGCTTAGAGGCGGTAACTTGCTCAGGAACATTGCATGTCAGGGACACCACATCCTTTTTGGATAACTCACTTCTGCTCCATTGTTTCCTGGCCCCCCAGCACGAACTGGCCCCTCCAGCCCTGGCAATGAGCGAGTGCCCACTGTGGCCCTGGGAGGGAACAGTGGGCCAGACACGGGCCAAGTGCCCACAGTGCCCGCCTGCCGCGGGCATCGGCCACAGCCCGCCCAGGGGGCTGATCGCTTGGAGAGCACAGCACTGCTTCCTGGAAGCTCTGGCCTGGGGGCCTCCCTGCCCCTCACCATTCACTTTATTGCCTTTCTCCCTGTGGCTTGATCTGTGTAGGCAGGTGAGGGGTACCTCTCACC
The DNA here is from genome assembly GCF_004348235.1 of Phoca vitulina. Lineage (NCBI taxonomy): Eukaryota > Metazoa > Chordata > Mammalia > Carnivora > Phocidae > Phoca > Phoca vitulina. The sequence continues at coordinate 4,338 of NW_022590239.1, read as the reverse complement.
CACAGCGGACCTCTGGCCTCCTAGACTGCCTAAAAAGCTTCCATTCATGTGGCATCAGGGGACTTTTCCATGTCCCTTTTCTAGAATGCAGATCCCTGCACGAGAGAAGGGGTCTGCAGTGCCCTGAGCATCTGATGTGCCCAGACCCCATGCCAGGGGTCCGGGGAGGCTGGATTCATGAGCGGTCAGGAGCACTGTGTGGAGCCAGACCTCCCTGGGCCTCCATCCCAACTGTGCCACTTCCCAGCTGGGTGACCTTGGGCACGTGAATTCCCTTCTCTGAGCTGCATTTCTCTGCCTTTTGCTCTCCCCTCTTCATCACCACATTCACAGCGAATATTTATTGAGGGCTCATCAAGTGCCGGGCACTGGCCTGAGCAACATGTTTTCCTCCTCACCCCTGCCCTGTGGTGCTATGGTGATGGTGGGAGGGAAGATTCTGGAATGCAGTAAATAGTCAGTAAATGTAATCATTATTGTTATTATTGTTGCTGTCATCACTTACCCTCATTATATTGTGAAATTCCTACGGCACCTTTGACTTGGGAATCGGGTAGGGATGAGGGAAGACAGGGAGCTCCAGGCCTGCAGGGTGGGCTGTGAGCCGTCTGGAGCTCCCGGACTCTCAGGGTGGCTATGAACCTTAGCAGTGGGAGGGAGCCTCTGACAGAGGCCAGTGGCCAGAAGGGAATGCATTGGGCATCAGCCCATTTCCAAATTTCTCTCTTTGGGCTTTTGGAAGCCACTGGGAATGGTTCTTCACCTGGGCCTCAGTTTCCCCTTTGGCCCAGCAGATGTACCCCCGGGGTCTCAGAATCTGGAACGGGAGTCTTGGATTGTTGAAACTTGGGGAGCATTGAGATAGGTCCCTTTGCTGTGACAACTGAGGCTCAAGGAGAGCTCAAGGTCAGGCGGTCAGGTGGTCAGTTCTGCGTGGCCACATGCCAAGCCACTTGACACCCCCGCCCCCCCTTCTCCAGTGCTTTCCGCTCTGCCGGTCAGCGCCGGCTCCTGTCTGCTGCCAAGGAGGCTGGACTCTCCTTCAGGAAGGGGCAGTTGTCGCCTGGGCCTGGCGTGGGGGGGAGGCAGCATCTGAGGGGCCTGTCGCCGTGGCAACCCTGGTTTCTCTGCGGGAACTTGGGGGAGAAGAGCCCCGGGGGTGGGGGGAAGCGACAGATGGAGGGCGGGGAGGCAGAGTTATCCCCAGCAGGGGCTGTCTGTCCACGGAGCCTGGCACCTGTCTGCCTGGATGGGTGGTGAGGCTGATGTGCCCCCTTGCCCAGCGCTGAGTCATGGGCATCCCCCAGGGTCACTGCCAGAGCTTTCTTGGCCCTGCCCCCTCCCAGCCTCCCTCTGAGAAATCCGTGACTCACGTAAGGTCCCATCATCCCAGCCAAGCTAGGGAAGAGGGAGGAGCCCGGCTGGGGCAGGAGGGGGCGTCCCCCCCGCAAACACACGCTGCCGCCTCCGCAGCTCCCTGCCCGCCTTGCTCTGCCACAAGAGAGGAGCTGGGAGCCTCCCACGCTCACCAGCCCGCCCACTGGGGGCACCCGGACCCCGGTGGCTGGGTGAAGCCTCCGAGGTGAATCGTGAAAGGCATTCCAGCAGCCTGGCCCCACATAGGACCTTCCACCGGCACCAGGTACCAGATCAAGGGTGTGACAGCGGGAAGGAGGAAGGATGCGGTGTGTGTGGTGGAGGGTAGGCTGGAATTGGGAGGTCTCTCGGTGGCAGCCAGCCCTGATGGACTATGTGGTGCGGGGTCTCCAGGGTTGGCCAGGATGGACAGGGAGGTGGCTCAGAAGGGGATGGGGCCCCAGAGGCTGGAATCTCTCAGAGCCACTAGTCATTTGTTACCAGAGAAACTGAGGCTCAGGGTGGTATAGTCACGAGGTCCAGCAAACTGGGGTCTGCTCTCTGGTCCGCTCCTGCTCCCACTACACAGATGGGGGAACTGAGGCTCCCAAGTCATGTATCCAGTCTAGCAGTAAAGGGCCAGGGTCCAGCCTGGGGGAGGAAGGGCTTTGTCCACAGATGCCCAGGGCTGGGTCCAGGGTGCCCAAGTGAGTCAAGGGCAGTCTGGCTCCTCACCACACAGGCCACTGCGGTCCCAGCCGTGGGGTCTGAGAGAGAGTGCAGGGGAGTAGGGGCAGATAGATGGGGGAGCAGAAGCCGCAGCCGGAGCCCCCTGCCCGCTAACCACCACCCCGGCGCTCCTATCTGTGTGGCACTGATAGGAATTTCTCCCCAGGCGCTACCGCAGTGCCCGCCCTGCTCCAGCGAGGGGGGTCTACTGCTTCCTCTTCTCTCCTCTTCCCCAACCAGCCTCCTTCCTGCGGGACCGAGCGGGGGTCTCCCGTGGCCCCACAGGAGGGACTGGTGCTCGTTTTACTGAGGAGGGTTGGGGAGGTGCCTATATTGAGACAGGCACCTCTCACCCCTCCACCCCAACTCCCATCCTGCTTGGTGGGGTGGGTCGGAAGAGCCTTTGTGTCTCCAGAGGACCAAGGAAGTTATTCATGCAAGCACTTATTGAGTGCCTTCTGTGTGCCTGATATCCTGGGGGGGGGGGGGGGCAATGAATGAGACAATTAAGGTGTCTTAGAACTCCTGGGTGGCCCAGACTGAGCCAAGCTCCTGCCCCCTCACTGTGGGTACCCTGAGGGCAGAGGCGCTTTCTTGGGGTTGGAGACTGAGTGGGAAGAAGCCTCTCCTGTCAGTGAGAGCCACCAGCTGCTGAGTTGGTTCCCCAGAGCCCAGGCCAGGGTCCTGTGGGAACTCCCCTGCCAGTATCTAGAGGTTGGACTAGTTTGGTGGACAGACCTACTCCCCCTTGGCTGCAAGGACCCCGGGGATCTGAGATACAGATCCACCTCAGTCAAAGCACTTTGCCTTGCCTCTCTCTCTCTGGGCCTCAGTTGTCCCAGCTGCGAAATGGGTGTGTAGGGGTGATGCTAGCTGTCCTGTCTCCTGTGGCCCTGGGGCTTGGCTGCAAGAGTGTCAGCTTGTGAAGGACACCAGTCCGGGCACAGCCTGTTGGGGAGAGACCGGGGGAGACGCTGTGCGAGGCAGCCTGCGCGTGCTGCCGATGCGGGCTTCAGGGTCCTGGGCCACTGGACGGGGGCTGGTCAGCCTGGCTGCGACACCCCGCCTTGTCAGGGACACCGCTAAATGAGACAGTGAGGATCTGAAGCTGAGGAGTGACATAATGTTGCTCGTAGAGGGGAAGAGCTTTCTGAGCTGGGAGGACCCGGCTGAGCTTAGAGACCGGTGGGGAGGGGAGAGAGGGTGGATGCACATATATGAAGATGGGGTGAGGGGCGTTTTGGGCAGAGGCCACCGCATGGAAAAGGTTTGGGAAGGACGAGAGCGGGGAGGTGGGGCAGGTGATGGCACTGGAGACCTGCCATGGGTCACTGTATGGGGTCTGGAGCGCCCAGCCGGCAGGTCTCACTCCGCTCTGCAGGCGGAGGGATGGCATTGAGGCCAGCAGCCAGGTCAGCCGGGTGCCAGGTGACCCCCGCAGGATGGAGAGGGTAAGGCTGTGACGGGGTGGCCTGGCTGCCCAAAGCCCAGGCTGTGGGGTTCATCGCTCACTCGTGCTTGGAAGGCAGCTTCATGGCTGTGGGGACAGAGGGGGAGATGGCCGCCCGGCTGAAGGGAGGGCAGCTGAAAGAGGCAGGGTCTGTGTGCTGGGGGGATCGCCTTCCTAGCGGGGCCCGGCGTGACAAAGACGGGAGGGGGAGGCAGGCTCAGCCATGAAGGGGGCCTCGTGGGCCGTGCTCCGTGCTCCCGCTGAGCCAGGCCACAGGTCCCTCGGTCCTCGGCAGAGCTGCGTGTGGGGGTGAGGGCGGGGCCCCTCCCAGGGATGCAGGCACAGGTGGGCTCCTACAGGGCAGGGGTGAAGAGTCAGGGGCAGGGCATGGAGGAGGCAGTGGGGATGTCGGGCCTGGCACCCCCAGACCCTGCCTTCTGATTCCCAGCAGATGGGGCGTCACGTGAGCAAACACAGCAGTCAGGGAACCAGGAGCCGAGGGACCAGGCAGATGGCAAGTGGGGAGTGGGGCAGGGCTGGCACAAAGGGGCCTCTCAGACAGTGGGGAGGGGCTGGCTGGGCCTCGAACCCCTCCGGGCTTACCCTCTGCCCGTCTGGTCCTCATGCCTCACCGGGAGTTCCTTGAGGCCCTCGGGGAGTCCCGCAGATTCTGGGGTCAGGTCTGGACTGCCGGGGAGAGGGGCCAAGGGCGTGGGAGGAGCTCGGGACACACAATTTCTGACCCCTGCCTGGGGACAGCCTGCCCCTCAAGCCCCAAACTCTCCCTGGTTCCCCGGGGGCTT
>NW_022590238.1:0-19308 GCF_004348235.1 Phoca vitulina | reverse complement strand
TTTTTTTTTTTTACATTTTGTTCAAGTCCACACACTTTTAATCTAGAGTATTACTTGCTCTCACCCTTCTTCATGCTATTATCTTGTTGAAGAAACCAGGCCAGTTATCCTATACAATGTCCCATATTCCCGGTTTGGCTGTTTTGTGCCTTTGTGATGGTATTGAACTTGTTCCTTTAGCCTCTGTATTTCCTGTGAACACGAAGTTAGGTCTAAAGGCTTGATTAGATTCAACTTTGACTCTTCTACTGGATAAGGACATTTCAGTGGTGCAAAGTGGTGGTGCTAAATACTTCACATTGCATGTCCCCAGAAGGCACATAATGTCAGGTTGTCCCATTCTTAGTGATGCCAGTGTTGATCTGTGGCTTTGGTTGGTAATCACTTGAAGCCTCTGAACAATAAAGTTGCTCATCAACTTTTCATTGATGCCATGATTTAAAAAATAACCTGATCCTCTTAATGCATAGAAAAATGTGGAAATGCAAAAAGGAGAAAATACTCATTCACGTTCCTGCCACCGAAGACCATGATAAATGTTGCCTTTTAGATAATTTCTTTCCATTTAGTGCATTCATTTTTCCTTGCTGTGGTCATACTGATGTAAAATTTTATATTCCACAGGAGCACTTTCAGGCATTACTAAAACTTTATGAATGTTACTTTAATTGCAGCAATGTACTAATTGTTGGCGTTACTAAAACCTCTGAGCCTGAGTAGGGTAAGGCTGGCAGGCAATAGGGAAGGAAGAGGCTTGATTTCTCCAAGGCTGGGGGTTGGAGGGTTGGAGGGTGAGGGGTGACAATGGAGAGTTTTGCTCTTGTCCTGAGCAGCATTCACTCCTACCAGGTCCCTCAGGCTTTGGAGCTTCACCCCCTGCTTTCACTCACTCATGGAGAGAAATGCCCTTTGACTCTGGCACCCCAGTCTTGAAACTATCCCATATAAAAGCACAAAAGAGGAACGGATATTTACTGCAGTATCGGTTTTAATAGCAACAACTTAGTGTCCCACCCAGGAACAAATGAATGAATAAATAACAATAGAAATTATAAAGTTACTTTAAAAATGTGTATGGAGTGGTTTTCAGGTAAAGACCACAGATTGAATATACGCACATACTTTTTCTCTCTCAAATGAATTTATTTCAACAATATTAATTGAGGTATAATTATCATACAGTAGTGCTCCACATGCAGGAGCAGACTGTGGGAAGATCCAAGGTTGGAGGCCAGTAGGAAAGAGAGGGACTAGCAAGCAGAGGGTTCCAGAGGGAGGCTGGTCCAATCAGTGAAGGCGGAGTCTAGGGGCTGAGACGGAAGCAAGGTGTGGATGGGGTTGGTGGATAGGGACATCAGTGCCACCACCCCAGCTCAGTCCTTCAGGTGCCGTAACAGAGTACCATAGACTGGGTGGCTTATCAACCACAGAAAGTTCTGGAGGCTGGGAAGTGCAGGATCAATGCAGCAGCAGACTCGGTGTCTGGTGAGAGCCCACTTCTGCGTTCATAGACGGCCATCTTCTTGCTGTGTTCTCACATTGGGGGATGGGGCAAGCCAACTCTCTGGGATTGCTTGTATAAGGGCACTAATCCCATTTATGAGGACTCCACCCTCATCACCTAATTACCTCTCAAAGGCTTCACTTCTTTTTTTTTTTTTTTTTTAAGTAATCTCTCCACCCAACATGAGGCTCAAACTCAAGAGTTGCATGCTCTATCAACTGAGCCAGCCAGGCGTCCCCCCACTTCCTAATCCCATCACAGTGGGGATTGGGTCTCAACATATGAATTTTGGTGAGAGGGGACAAAAACATTGTTTATAGCACTAGCTGAGCGAGTGCTTTTGCCGGAAGTAGTGCAGTTTGCTCTTTGCTGCTCTCCCCAAAAAATTTGTGGTGCCCCTTCGTTCTGTCTTCTCACAAAACCCAAAATGCAATTCTTTTTTTTTTTTTTTTTTAAAGATTTTATTTATTTATTTGACAGAGAGAGACATAGCGAGAGAGGGAACACAAGCAGGGGGAGTGGGAGAGGGAGAAGCAGGTTCCCCGCAGAGCAGGGAGCCCGATGTGGGACTCGATCCCAGGACCCTGGGATCATGACCTGAACCGAAGGCAGTCGCTTAACCAACTGAGCCACCCAGGCGCCCCCAAAATGCAATTCTGATAATGGTTGGAATTGTGGTTTAGTTTCAATGGTATTAGGCTCAGGTTGCCATCTGCCAGAATCTATTTCTTTTGGGGTACACTATTGTACTATGATATTATTTGATTTGTTTTTATAATGAGTATGTATTATTTTATTTGTTTATTTGTATGGGGGGCGCTGTTGTTTGCCTGATATGCCATGTCTCCATCACATACGTATTTGGTTTTGAACATATACATGTATTTATACACATACACACACAGAAAAAGGCAGGGCCACCAACACCAAACAACTAATGGGGACCCCCAGGAGTAGGAGAGAATGTGGGGGCAGGATGTTTATCATGTCTGAGGTCTTTTATACCTTCCTTTTTGTTTGAATATTTTTCTAGGAGGATATGTTACTTTCAGAATAAAAATAAATGGAGATAAAATGTTCCTACCCTTAAACCAGGGGTTGCAAACCAGGACTGCGCGTGAGAATCACCTGAGGAACATTTTCAAAAATAACAAGACCCAGGGGTGCCTGGCTGGCTGTCAGTAGACCATGTGACTCTTTTTTTTTTTTTTTTAAGATTTTATTTATTTGACAGAGAGAGACACAGCGAGAGGGGGAACACAAGCAGGGGGAGTGGGAGAGGGAGAAGCAGGCTTCCCGCGGAGCAGGGAGCCTGATGCGGGGCTCGATCCCAGGACCCTGGGACCATGACCTGTGCCGAAGGCAGACGCTTAATGACTGATCCATCCAGGCGCCCCGGTGTGACTCTTGATCTCTGGGTGGTGAGTTCAAGCCCCACCTTCCGTGGTGAGCTTACTTAAAAAACAAAACGAAACAAAACAAAACAAACAAACAAACAAAACCAGGGCCAGACCCCACCCAAGGCCTTTTGTAAAACTTCTCAGAGCAGTGGAATGTGCAGCCAGGCTTGAAACCACTGCATTAGATCTAATAATTCCATTTTTAGTAATTTAGCCTAAGAAGTCAGATGAGGATAAAGATTCAAGGATTTTCATTACTATATTATTATGATATATTTTAAAGGTTATCAATCTAAGCCTCTTATTCTCCAATGGAATATTCCATATACTTTAAAAATCATGTTTTTGAAGACTAGGATGCAAAACCATGTATGGTGTGATCATGTAACATTTATAGAAGAAAATGTTAATGACTGAAAGTCCCTGGGGACACCTGCCTGGCTCAGTCTGTGGAGCCTATGACTCTTGACGTCGGGGTTGTGAGTTCGAGCCCCCGTTGGGTACAGAGATTACTTAAAAATAAAATCTTTTAAAAGAAAAAAAAGATGGGGCACCTGGGTGTCTCAGTAGGTTAAGCGTCTGCCTTTGGCTGGGGTCATGATACCAGGCTCCTGGCATGGAGCCCCATGTAGGGCTCCCTGCTCAGTGGGGAAATCTGCTTCTCCCTCTGCCCCTCCCCCTGGCTGTACTCTCTCTCTCTGTCAAATAATTAAATAAAATCTTGAAAGAAAGAAAGAAAGAAAGAAAGAAAGAAAGAAAGAAAGAAAGAAAGAAAGAAAGAAAAAGAGAAAGACCCTCCCTGGGATATGAGATTGTGAGCTATTTGTATTTTTGCTTTTCTCTTTTTGTTATTTTCTAATTGTCCAACAATGAACATGCATTATTTTTAACAGGGGTGAGGAGGGGTAAAACAAAAATCTTGTGCTATGTTGTCTTTTTAAAAAGATTTTTTAATGTATGTATGCATTTATTTATTTAGAGTGTGGGAGTGGGAGCAGGGGGAGGGGCAGAGGGAGAGAGAGAATCTCATACAGACTCCCTGCTCAGGGTGGAGCCCCACATGGAGCCCAACCCCGGCTCCCATCCGGGCTTGATCCCACAAACCTGAGATCATGCCCTGAGCCGAAATCAAGAGTCAGATGCTCAACCCACTGAGCCACCCAGGCGTCCCTATGTCGTCCTTTTAAAGAAATACAAGGAGAGCATGAAGGATGCCACGAATTCCATTTGGCGGCATCTTTGACACCATGAGCAAAGTAGACACCATGAGCAAAGCTCCCCCACCCCGAGTTGAAAAAATTTATGGACAAGAAATTATCATTGAAATTAAATGGTGGCAGGGATTCCATACCCTTATGAATCTTGTGCTAGATGAACGTGTGGAGATGGCAGCTAGTGGGCAACAGAATAATGGGGTGGTAATACGAGGAAATAGTCTCATCATTTTAGAAGCCTTGGACCGAATGTAAACAATGAGTGTGTTCAGCAGAAAAATCAACTGCTTCCACATGTCCCGTCTCCATAACACCTGTTTTACTACAATATAAAAATCAGGTTACGTGCATTTTCTGTTGAACTTTTTTGTCAAATAAACATTTGTAATAGTAAAAAAAAAGAAGAAGAAAAAGAAAGAAAAGGAAAGGAAAGAAAAGAAATACAAGGAGACACTCACAACCTAGAAAGAGAACTTGGTCACCACCTCCTCTCCAGACACGGGGCCCTAAATTATTCTGCCTTCAGACATCCCTGCACCCACACCTCTTGTTCTCACCCCCTGTGGCTCTTCGGCCGCATGCTTCCCCTTTTCCATCCTCCCCTCAGCCAGGACACTCTTTTTCAGATAGTCATCCCCGGACACACCCAGAAGCCATTGAGATGGAGGAGGGGGCGAGGGGTAGAGGATGTTGTGTTGGGGGAGGCCGTTAGAGGATTGCGGTGCCGTGGGCCTGCTCTCTCTGCAGGGGGCGCGGTCCCCGGGTGCCGGTGATGGGGAGGGGACCCGCCTTCGTGTGCGCGGAGACTCCGGCCCCCTCGGTCCCGCCCCGGAGCCGGGGCTCCCCGCGCCCTCGGTCCCGCGTCGCAGCCGGGCTTCCCCGCCGCGGGCCACCGGGTCCGAGGACGGCCGCCCCGCCACCCCGCGCGGCCCGAGCGCGGCAGCCCCGCAGCCCTGCAGCCCGGCTCCGGGGCAACCGGGGCAACGGGCAGAGGCGACCGAGGACGCGGCGCGTCCGCTCCCTCCGCGCTCGGGCGTCTCCGGTCCTCGGGCTCCGCCCCGCGGCCACCGGGCCGGCTGCAGCCGATCGCCGGGCTGGGCGGCGCGGCTCTGGGCCCCGGGCTCCCGCGACGCCGGCCGTCCGCACGCGCCCCGGTCCCGCGCCGGCCCCGGCCACCCGGTGGGGGTGCCCGCGCGCGCGCTGAAGATGATGCCCAGGAGCACCTGCCCATTTCTGCCCCGTCGACCTTCACCTTGGTCCGCCGGGACTTGCTGGCCTTGAGGACTGTCTGGCGGGTTTTAGCCAGGTGTCCCGGGGCGTGTGTGTGTGTGTCGGGGGGCGGCAGGAGCTCCGCGGCCCGGGGCCCCCTAACTAGGGAGGGGATCCGACATAGGATATTAGATGTAAAGATGTGTTTTCTTCGCCGAGGCACTGTGTTGAAGTCCGGGTTTGGTATCCCCGCCTGACCACCAGAGGGAATGGGAACCTGGCCGGGAGGCACTGTGGGCAGCGGAAGGGAGGACTGTCCAGGCTGGTAAGATCTCTAGTCTAGTGTCTAGACTAGAAGTTCATTTACTGCTTGTTTGACCCCCGATAGTTTATATTCTGCTCAGTGTCACCGCCCTCTTAGACATGTCTGTCAGCTTTTGGGGGGGGGGTGGAAGGAGGGATCAGGATTTAAGGCTGGGTCAGACAGAGCTGAGAAACTGACTGTCCTCGGAGTACCCATGGCCAGAGCTTTGTGCAGGAAACTGATCGCATAGGTTAGGGCAAATCTGCGTTGGAGGCGCACTGGCATGGTAGATTAAGCACACCTCTGCACCCCTTTTCACACCAAATCCCAGGGAAGGACAGGAAAGATGCAGGGGTGCAGGGATAGTGTGTGCAAACTAGAAATGCTGAAGAATTTCTATAATATGGAAATCAGTCAAGATCAGCCTCCCTGAGGAAGAAACTCACAACACACATTTATGGAAAAGACTGCTCTGGAACACGAGTCAGGGTAGCTGGTAGGCGCTGCATCTGGAGCAGTGAGCAGCACCGTGCTCCCCCTTAGTCACTGCAACTGAGCAGCGGGCGTGAGTGACACTTGCAGAACTGTGGAAGCAGAGTGTGGGCCCCATGATGGGAAAGGCAGGATCTAGGTGTCCTCGCGTGCCAAAGACCAACTCTCAGCTCATCCCTCCGGGCAGCACATTTGCTGCCAGTGGAAGGTCTAACATCCTAAGAGTTAACTGAGCAAACAAGAGATGCATCAAGAAGTGCAGTTAGTGCCTCCAGAAGGCTGACTGGCAGTGAGACACGTGGGCAGTCCCCAGTGAACCATACCTCCTGATGTCCGCGTCCTTGGTAGTCCCCCTCTCGCATTGGCCCTGGGCTAGCCTATGACCTGCTTGAATCAGTGCACTCTGGCAGAAGTGTGCCAGCTCTGGGTTTCAATCTTGTGTTCTGTGTTTGTGCTCTTGGCAGCCCTGAGTCACCATTTAAGAAGTCCAGATACCCCCCGCTGGCGAGATGAAGTATGGAGGGAACAGAAAGGCCCCTAGGCTGCATGGACAGAGAGAAGCCTGGCTGTCCCGGCTGACCCCCCCTCGACTGACCTGCCAGCTGAATGCAGCTATATGGGCCACCAGCAAGACCAAGAGAACTACCACTGAGCCTGCAAGAGTACAGAACCACGAGCAAATAGTTGTTTGAAGCCATTTAGTTTAGTTTCGGGTAGTTTGTTAAACAGCAGCGAGTGTCTGAAACAGGGTACAAGATAACATCACACACACACACACACACACACAGAAGTCCTGGAAATTAAACATTTGATTGTTGGGGGTAGGGGGGGAGAGAAACTATGTTTCCATTTTTTTTTTCTTAAGTGGTCTCATGTGTTTATTCTTCTAGAATACCAATAACATTTAGAATCACATTGTCAAGTTGCAAAGACGATGCCATTAAAATTTATTACAAAGGTAATATATGTATATGTTCATAATAACAAGCCAAACAATGCAAAAGGCATAAAGATGATTATAATGATCTCTCTCTGTTCCCACCCTATTCCATCCCCCCCGACACAACCACTGTTTAGAGTTTAGTGTGTATCCTTGTATACCATTCTTTATGCTTCTAGAAACATGAAAATATATACATGTGGTCATGATTTTTTTCTTTTCACTTTAAAATAATGAATATTGGATCATATAGTTGACATTACTATGAAATTTGCTTTTCTTATTCAAGAGTAAATCATAAAAATGCTTCCTGGTCAATAAATATAAATCTTTTTCATCATTTATTTTTTTTAAATTTAGCTTTCCTTTCTAACTCATCATACAGTAGTTTAAAGAGCTCAACTATTCTGGAAAGCTTGTGAAAAGCTTTGTTGTTCTCGAGGCAACCTCCCTCAATTCCTTTAGCTCAAAATAACATGTTTAAAGATTTTTTTTTTAATTTCATTATTTGACAGAGAGATAGCACAAGTAGGCAGAGTGGCAGGCAGAGGGAAAGGGAGAAGCAGGCTCTCTGCTGAGCAGGGAGCCCGATGCGGAACTCGATCCCAGGACCCCGGGATCATGACCTGAGCCGAAGGCAGCCGCTTAACCGACTGAGCCACCCAGGCGCCCCAAAATAACATGTTTATATAGCTATTTATTCATTTTCCAATTTGGAGACAGTATCTATTTATTTATTTATTTAATATAAAGATTTTATTTATTCATTTGAGAGAGAGTGAGAAAGAGCAACAACAGTGGAGAGAGGCAGAGGGAAAGGGAGAAGCAGACTCCCCACTGAGCAGGAGCCCGATGTGGGCTTGATCCCAGGACCCCGAGACCATGACCTGAGCCAAAGGCAGATGCTTAACCAACTGAGCCAGCCAGGTGCCCCAAAACAATTTTTTCCCTTTTTTTTTAAAGATTTTATTTATTTATTTGACAGAGAGAGACACAGCAAGAGGGAGAGAGAGAAGCAGGCTTCCCGTGGAGCAAGGAGCCCGATGCTGTGGCTCGATCCCAGGACCCTGGTATCATGACCTGAGCTGAAGGCAGACGCTCAACGACTGAGCTACCCAGGCGTCCCAATTTTTTTTTCCTTTGAAGTTAGTAGTTGTTTTTGTTTGCCTGTTCTATGAATATATATATCACTACTCCAATCCCAAACTCTTTGCCAATTATCTAAATTGCTTCTTAATACTTTTGGACACATCAGATATTTTTGTCCATTTCATCTGATAGAAGTATCTTTCCTGAACCAAATCTTCCCTCCTGCTCTGATCTGGGCCTACTGCTGTCCACACTGCAGCCCATCGTCACCCTAGCGAGTCCTGTAGCTTTTCTCTTGAGTTGGAGTCCTGATTCTTCTGTCCCGTGTCTTTTCTTTCTTGGCTTCTGCCCTTGTTCCGGTAGAGTATATGCTCCGGTAGCTTCCTGAGAAAGCTTATGTGGCAGGTAAGTATTTTCAGAATTTGCACATTTCAAATTTTTTTCATTCAGTTCACAGGAAACTACGCGTTTTCCTGGGTACAAAATTCTAAGAAATAACTTTCCCTCGGAGAAATTATGGTTCATTGCCTTCTAACTTCCAGTGTTACTCTTGAGGGGTCCGAAGACTTTCTGACTTTTGATCTTTCATCTGTGAACTCTTTTTTCCCTCTCTCTCAGGAAGCTTGTAGGGTCTTTTCCGGATCACTAGCCTGTGTGTTTTGTGATGATGTACTTTGAGACGAATCTATTTTATCTTCGCTGAAGAAATCTCTTCTGAAAGTTTTTGGCCTGCTCCAACATGAGAGGGTCAAAAGTCCACATTTGGGGATGGGCTAAAGCCTGGGAAAGACTTGCTACCAGGTTTGCAGACTGAGTGACCCTTTTGTCTGCTTCTGTTTGAGAACAGGGCACTAAAAATGTACTGGAAGAGCTGAGTTCATGAGTGGGCTTATCACAGCGGACTCGTGTAGAGGTCAGGCTGGACCTTTTGTGGGGAACCCTTTTGGGTCTTTCCTCATGAGCTAGTTGGACTCTCTAAGAAGGACCGTTTGACCCTTCACCCATAGGGCTTAAGCCTCATGGCCAGAGCCTGGGCACTAAGTGGAAGAAGAGGTTTGGGAAGGCAGTTTTAAAACTTAACACGTAGACGTCGCTTATCCTCCTGGTTCTTGAAGGGTGGTCCTGCCCTCAGCTACATCTTGCATCTTGCAGCTCAGAGACCATTTATTCTGATCTCTCCACACAGTAAGCCCCCAGTTTTCTTTGGGGAATTGGAAGGGAAAGTTTCTTCAGCTGTGTAGAGTGTGAAGAGAACCTGAGGATGTACCTGTTTCTTTCCCTTTTTTTTTTTTTTTTAAGATTTTATTTATTTTGGGGGCGCCTGGGTGACTCGGTTGGGCAACCGCCTTCGGCTCAGGTCGTGATCCTGGAGTCCCGGGATCAAGTCCCGCCTCAGGCTCCCTGCTCGGCGGGGAATCTGCTTCTCTCTCTGACCCTCCCCGCTCTCATGCTCTCTCTCTCAAATAAATATATAAAATCTTTTAAAAAAATAAAAAATAAATTAAAAAGTATTTTATTTATTTTTGTGAGAGAGGGCGATAGAGAGCAAGTACACAAGCAGGGGGGAAGAGGCAGAGAGAGAAGCAGACTCCCCGCTGAGCAGGGAGCCCGATGGGGGGCTTGATCTTGGTCCGGGACCACGAAAGGAGCCAAAGGCAGATGCTTAATGCACCGAGCCACCCAGGGGCCCGGAGGATGCACCTATTTCTTAAACAGTCTCTTAAATCATCCTCCCTCTCTATTTTTTCCAACCTCACCTTCTCCCCCATTTCCAGAAGTACCTGGCAACTTCCATGCCAGAGCTTTTGGGGACCCATGTAAAAATCAGGGTCACCCTAGGCTTTTTCCACTGCCAGGTCCTCAGGCAGCCTTCTTGGGTCAGATATCACTCACTGTTGGTTTTCAGCTTCCAAAATGTCATGGATCCTGTCTCCCATCTTGATCACTATGCTCGTCTTTTACTGTCTGTAAATGTCTTTTAAAAACAACCCTTTAGGGACACCTGGGTGGTTCAGTCCGTTAAGCGTCTGCCTTCGGCTCAGGTCATGATCCCGGGGTCCTGGGATCGAGTCCCACATCGGGCTCCTTGCTCAGCGGGAGCCTGCTTCTCCCTCTGCCGGCTGCTCCCCCTGCTTGTGTGTGCTCTCTCTTTCTCTCTCTGATAAATAAACAAAATCTTTAAAAAAAAAATAAAAAAAATAAAAACAACCCTTTGGATGTGATAGACAGAAATTTGGCTCCAGCTAAAGAAATGGAGTGTGGTGGAAATGGTAAAAATTCAAATGACAGTAAGATTAATTTTTTCCTTATTTTTAATCCCTCTAAAGAGCATTTACTATAAAGATTAGTTCAGAACAGATCACAGACATAAGTGTAAAACTATAAAAACATCTAGAAGAAAACACAGGAGACAATATTTTTTATTTTAGGATAGGCAGAAATCTACTAAATACCACACCAAAAGCGTGATTTGTCAGAGAAAAAACTGGATCTCATCAAACTTAAAAACTTACACTGGGGATGCCTGGGTGGCTCAGTCAGTTAAGCGCCTGCCTTCAGCTCGGGTCATGATCCCAGGGTCCTGGGATCGAGCCCCACATCAGGCTCCCTGCTCTGCGGGGAATCTGCTTCTCCCTCTGACCCTCCCCCCTCTCATGCTCTCTCTCTCTCTCAAATAAATAAATAAAATCTTTTAAAAAAATAAAAAATAAATTAAAAAATATTTTATTTATTTTTGTGAGAGAGAGAGATAGAGAGCAAGTACACAAGCAGGGGGGAAGGGCAGAGGGACTGTTTCTCCCTCTGCCTGCCGCTTTCCCTGCTTGTGCTCTCTGACAAATAAATAAATAATATTTTTAAAAAATAGCTAAAAACATAAAAACCAAATTCTTGACAATAACAACTGTTGATGAAGATGTGGAACAGTTAGAGATCTCACATATTCTTAGTGGGAATGCAAAATGGTGCAGCCACTCTGGGAAATGGTTTGGCAGTTTCTAATAAAGTTAAACATACACTCAACAATTTTTTGTAAAGTTAAGCATACACCTAGCATAAGGTTCAGCAATTTCACTCCTCTCTCTCTCTCTCTCTCTCTATATATATATATTTATATAGAGAGAGAGGTGTGGGGAGGGGCAGAGGAAGAAGAAAAGAGAGAATCTCAGACTCCATGCCCAGCACGGAGGAGACACAAGGCTCAATCTTATGACCCCAAGATTATGACCCCAGCCAAAATCAAGAGTCAGATGCTTAACCAACTGAGCCACCCAGGCGCCCCTCCACTCTTCAATATTAATCCAAGTGAAGGGAAAACTCAAGTTCACACAAAAATCTATACAAGGATGTCTATTGTGGCTTCATTCATAATTGCCAAGAACTGGAAATAACCCAAATGCCCTTCAACTAGTGAATAGATAAATGATGATACATCCACACAAGGGAAAACACCCCAGTTACACAAAGAAATGAATTGTGGATACATACAACCACGTGGATTTCAAATGCATTATGGTTAAGTGAAAGAAGCCAGGCTCAAAGGGCTATGTGTTGTATTATTCCACGTATATGCCATTCGGGACCAGGCAAAACTATCAGTGATTGTTGGGGGCTGGGGGTGGGGGGATGAGTTGACAACACAAAGACACAGAGAATTCTGGGAGGTGATCGTGGTGGCGGTTTCACGGTTGTATGCATTTGTCAAAAATAATAGAACTGCACTCTAAAAAGAGTAAATTTTAGATATGATAATTATACTCCAATTAAATGCATTTCATTTCATTTAGAGGTGCTTTCGCAGGGAGAAAAATTACGTACCTGTGCTCAATCCATAGTCTTTACCTGAAAACCATTCCATACGCATTTTAAACGTAGCTTCATAATTTCTATTGTTAGTTTTACTACACTTTTATATTGAAAAGCATTATATGGGATAATACAATATATCATAGACATTTAGAAATACTGCTTTGTCACTCTCCCATTTTATGAAACTATTTGATCCAAATTGCTCCTTTGGTATCATTATTCTTGTTTTCACTACTGGGACTGTTTGAGCACTTTCATCTGAGCTACTTGAAAATAAGCCATTTTTGCATCATGCGGGATGCTGTCCCTGGAAATTTTATCCCAAGATACCCACCAACTATTTGTGATCTTCACCTGTTTTGTAAATTATTAATTTTTACTATGAAAATATAAAACGGAAAATGTAGAGAGGGCGTATAATGAAACCCCATATTCTCGTCCCTCAAAATTAGCAATTATCAAGCTTTTGGCATACTTGCCTAATCTATTCTTTCTGTTATTATTGTTTTAAAGTCCAGAATTCACATCTCTTCAACTCTACATTTTTTTTTTTAAGATTTTATTTATGGGCGCCTGGGTGGCTCAGTTGGTTAAGCGACTGCCTTCGGCTCAGGTCATGATCCTGGAGTCCCGGGATCGAGTCCCGCATCGGGTTCCCTGCTCAGCGGGGAGTCTGCTTCTCCCTCTGACTCTCCTCCCTCTCATGCTCTCTGTCTCTCATTCTCTCTCTCTCAAATAAATAAATAAAATCTTTAAAAAAAAAAAAAAAAAAGATTTTATTTATTTATTTGAGAGAGAGAATGAGAGAGAGAGAACGCATGAGAGGGGGGAGGGTCAGAGGGAGAAGCAGACTCCCTGCTGAGCAGGGAGCCCGAGGCGGGACTCGATCCTGGGACTCCAGGATCACGACCTGAGCAGAAGGCAGTCGCCCAACCAACAGAGCCACCCAGGCACGCCTAACTCTACATTTCTAACATACGGATTTTTTTTTTCAAAACCACAGTGCCATTATGATGCCTAAAAAAAAATAATAGTAATTATCTGTGTCATCTAACACCTAGTCCATTTCTTTCCAGATTTTCCAAGTGTTCCAAGAATCTCTTTTTACAGTTGGCTCATTTGAATCTGGATCTGGTCAAGTCCACACACTTGACCAGTGAGTGAGAGAGAGAGCGCAATTGAGGCAGGGCGAGCAGAGGGAGAGGGAGAAGAATCCCCGCTGAGCAGGGATCCTGACCCAGGGCCTGATCCCAGGACCCTGGGATCATGACCTGAGCCGAAGACAGACACTTAACCGACTGAGCCACCCAGATGCACCAAGTCCGCACGCTTTTATTTTATTTAAGAATTTATTTGGAGGTGAGGGATATCCTTTTTTTTTAAGTTTGTTTATTTATGTATATATTTATTTATTTAAGTAACATCTACACCAACATGGGGCTCAAATTCACAACCCCGAGATCAAGAGTCTTGTGTTGCACTAGGGAGTCAGCCAGGCACCCCAAGTCCACACACTTTTTTTCCCCCTCAGCCTCTAAGCTTCCTTTAGTTTTTCAAAATTTTTTTAAGTTCTTTTTTTTTTTTTACATTTTGTTCAAGTCCACACACTTTTAATCTAGAGTATTACTTGCTCTCACCCTTCTTCATGCTATTATCTTGTTGAAGAAACCAGGCCAGTTATCCTATACAATGTCCCATATTCCCGGTTTGGCTGTTTTGTGCCTTTGTGATGGTATTGAACTTGTTCCTTTAGCCTCTGTATTTCCTGTGAACACGAAGTTAGGTCTAAAGGCTTGATTAGATTCAACTTTGACTCTTCTACTGGATAAGGACATTTCAGTGGTGCAAAGTGGTGGTGCTAAATACTTCACATTGCATGTCCCCAGAAGGCACATAATGTCAGGTTGTCCCATTCTTAGTGATGCCAGTGTTGATCTGTGGCTTTGGTTGGTAATCACTTGAAGCCTCTGAACAATAAAGTTGCTCATCAACTTTTCATTGATGCCATGATTTAAAAAATAACCTGATCCTCTTAATGCATAGAAAAATGTGGAAATGCAAAAAGGAGAAAATACTCATTCACGTTCCTGCCACCGAAGACCATGATAAATGTTGCCTTTTAGATAATTTCTTTCCATTTAGTGCATTCATTTTTCCTTGCTGTGGTCATACTGATGTAAAATTTTATATTCCACAGGAGCACTTTCAGGCATTACTAAAACTTTATGAATGTTACTTTAATTGCAGCAATGTACTAATTGTTGGCGTTACTAAAACCTCTGAGCCTGAGTAGGGTAAGGCTGGCAGGCAATAGGGAAGGAAGAGGCTTGATTTCTCCAAGGCTGGGGGTTGGAGGGTTGGAGGGTGAGGGGTGACAATGGAGAGTTTTGCTCTTGTCCTGAGCAGCATTCACTCCTACCAGGTCCCTCAGGCTTTGGAGCTTCACCCCCTGCTTTCACTCACTCATGGAGAGAAATGCCCTTTGACTCTGGCACCCCAGTCTTGAAACTATCCCATATAAAAGCACAAAAGAGGAACGGATATTTACTGCAGTATCGGTTTTAATAGCAACAACTTAGTGTCCCACCCAGGAACAAATGAATGAATAAATAACAATAGAAATTATAAAGTTACTTTAAAAATGTGTATGGAGTGGTTTTCAGGTAAAGACCACAGATTGAATATACGCACATACTTTTTCTCTCTCAAATGAATTTATTTCAACAATATTAATTGAGGTATAATTATCATACAGTAGTGCTCCACATGCAGGAGCAGACTGTGGGAAGATCCAAGGTTGGAGGCCAGTAGGAAAGAGAGGGACTAGCAAGCAGAGGGTTCCAGAGGGAGGCTGGTCCAATCAGTGAAGGCGGAGTCTAGGGGCTGAGACGGAAGCAAGGTGTGGATGGGGTTGGTGGATAGGGACATCAGTGCCACCACCCCAGCTCAGTCCTTCAGGTGCCGTAACAGAGTACCATAGACTGGGTGGCTTATCAACCACAGAAAGTTCTGGAGGCTGGGAAGTGCAGGATCAATGCAGCAGCAGACTCGGTGTCTGGTGAGAGCCCACTTCTGCGTTCATAGACGGCCATCTTCTTGCTGTGTTCTCACATTGGGGGATGGGGCAAGCCAACTCTCTGGGATTGCTTGTATAAGGGCACTAATCCCATTTATGAGGACTCCACCCTCATCACCTAATTACCTCTCAAAGGCTTCACTTCTTTTTTTTTTTTTTTTTTAAGTAATCTCTCCACCCAACATGAGGCTCAAACTCAAGAGTTGCATGCTCTATCAACTGAGCCAGCCAGGCGTCCCCCCACTTCCTAATCCCATCACAGTGGGGATTGGGTCTCAACATATGAATTTTGGTGAGAGGGGACAAAAACATTGTTTATAGCACTAGCTGAGCGAGTGCTTTTGCCGGAAGTAGTGCAGTTTGCTCTTTGCTGCTCTCCCCAAAAAATTTGTGGTGCCCCTTCGTTCTGTCTTCTCACAAAACCCAAAATGCAATTCTTTTTTTTTTTTTTTTTTAAAGATTTTATTTATTTATTTGACAGAGAGAGACATAGCGAGAGAGGGAACACAAGCAGGGGGAGTGGGAGAGGGAGAAGCAGGTTCCCCGCAGAGCAGGGAGCCCGATGTGGGACTCGATCCCAGGACCCTGGGATCATGACCTGAACCGAAGGCAGTCGCTTAACCAACTGAGCCACCCAGGCGCCCCCAAAATGCAATTCTGATAATGGTTGGAATTGTGGTTTAGTTTCAATGGTATTAGGCTCAGGTTGCCATCTGCCAGAATCTATTTCTTTTGGGGTACACTATTGTACTATGATATTATTTGATTTGTTTTTATAATGAGTATGTATTATTTTATTTGTTTATTTGTATGGGGGGCGCTGTTGTTTGCCTGATATGCCATGTCTCCATCACATACGTATTTGGTTTTGAACATATACATGTATTTATACACATACACACACAGAAAAAGGCAGGGCCACCAACACCAAACAACTAATGGGGACCCCCAGGAGTAGGAGAGAATGTGGGGGCAGGATGTTTATCATGTCTGAGGTCTTTTATACCTTCCTTTTTGTTTGAATATTTTTCTAGGAGGATATGTTACTTTCAGAATAAAAATAAATGGAGATAAAATGTTCCTACCCTTAAACCAGGGGTTGCAAACCAGGACTGCGCGTGAGAATCACCTGAGGAACATTTTCAAAAATAACAAGACCCAGGGGTGCCTGGCTGGCTGTCAGTAGACCATGTGACTCTTTTTTTTTTTTTTTTAAGATTTTATTTATTTGACAGAGAGAGACACAGCGAGAGGGGGAACACAAGCAGGGGGAGTGGGAGAGGGAGAAGCAGGCTTCCCGCGGAGCAGGGAGCCTGATGCGGGGCTCGATCCCAGGACCCTGGGACCATGACCTGTGCCGAAGGCAGACGCTTAATGACTGATCCATCCAGGCGCCCCGGTGTGACTCTTGATCTCTGGGTGGTGAGTTCAAGCCCCACCTTCCGTGGTGAGCTTACTTAAAAAACAAAACGAAACAAAACAAAACAAACAAACAAACAAAACCAGGGCCAGACCCCACCCAAGGCCTTTTGTAAAACTTCTCAGAGCAGTGGAATGTGCAGCCAGGCTTGAAACCACTGCATTAGATCTAATAATTCCATTTTTAGTAATTTAGCCTAAGAAGTCAGATGAGGATAAAGATTCAAGGATTTTCATTACTATATTATTATGATATATTTTAAAGGTTATCAATCTAAGCCTCTTATTCTCCAATGGAATATTCCATATACTTTAAAAATCATGTTTTTGAAGACTAGGATGCAAAACCATGTATGGTGTGATCATGTAACATTTATAGAAGAAAATGTTAATGACTGAAAGTCCCTGGGGACACCTGCCTGGCTCAGTCTGTGGAGCCTATGACTCTTGACGTCGGGGTTGTGAGTTCGAGCCCCCGTTGGGTACAGAGATTACTTAAAAATAAAATCTTTTAAAAGAAAAAAAAGATGGGGCACCTGGGTGTCTCAGTAGGTTAAGCGTCTGCCTTTGGCTGGGGTCATGATACCAGGCTCCTGGCATGGAGCCCCATGTAGGGCTCCCTGCTCAGTGGGGAAATCTGCTTCTCCCTCTGCCCCTCCCCCTGGCTGTACTCTCTCTCTCTGTCAAATAATTAAATAAAATCTTGAAAGAAAGAAAGAAAGAAAGAAAGAAAGAAAGAAAGAAAGAAAGAAAGAAAGAAAGAAAAAGAGAAAGACCCTCCCTGGGATATGAGATTGTGAGCTATTTGTATTTTTGCTTTTCTCTTTTTGTTATTTTCTAATTGTCCAACAATGAACATGCATTATTTTTAACAGGGGTGAGGAGGGGTAAAACAAAAATCTTGTGCTATGTTGTCTTTTTAAAAAGATTTTTTAATGTATGTATGCATTTATTTATTTAGAGTGTGGGAGTGGGAGCAGGGGGAGGGGCAGAGGGAGAGAGAGAATCTCATACAGACTCCCTGCTCAGGGTGGAGCCCCACATGGAGCCCAACCCCGGCTCCCATCCGGGCTTGATCCCACAAACCTGAGATCATGCCCTGAGCCGAAATCAAGAGTCAGATGCTCAACCCACTGAGCCACCCAGGCGTCCCTATGTCGTCCTTTTAAAGAAATACAAGGAGAGCATGAAGGATGCCACGAATTCCATTTGGCGGCATCTTTGACACCATGAGCAAAGTAGACACCATGAGCAAAGCTCCCCCACCCCGAGTTGAAAAAATTTATGGACAAGAAATTATCATTGAAATTAAATGGTGGCAGGGATTCCATACCCTTATGAATCTTGTGCTAGATGAACGTGTGGAGATGGCAGCTAGTGGGCAACAGAATAATGGGGTGGTAATACGAGGAAATAGTCTCATCATTTTAGAAGCCTTGGACCGAATGTAAACAATGAGTGTGTTCAGCAGAAAAATCAACTGCTTCCACATGTCCCGTCTCCATAACACCTGTTTTACTACAATATAAAAATCAGGTTACGTGCATTTTCTGTTGAACTTTTTTGTCAAATAAACATTTGTAATAGTAAAAAAAAAGAAGAAGAAAAAGAAAGAAAAGGAAAGGAAAGAAAAGAAATACAAGGAGACACTCACAACCTAGAAAGAGAACTTGGTCACCACCTCCTCTCCAGACACGGGGCCCTAAATTATTCTGCCTTCAGACATCCCTGCACCCACACCTCTTGTTCTCACCCCCTGTGGCTCTTCGGCCGCATGCTTCCCCTTTTCCATCCTCCCCTCAGCCAGGACACTCTTTTTCAGATAGTCATCCCCGGACACACCCAGAAGCCATTGAGATGGAGGAGGGGGCGAGGGGTAGAGGATGTTGTGTTGGGGGAGGCCGTTAGAGGATTGCGGTGCCGTGGGCCTGCTCTCTCTGCAGGGGGCGCGGTCCCCGGGTGCCGGTGATGGGGAGGGGACCCGCCTTCGTGTGCGCGGAGACTCCGGCCCCCTCGGTCCCGCCCCGGAGCCGGGGCTCCCCGCGCCCTCGGTCCCGCGTCGCAGCCGGGCTTCCCCGCCGCGGGCCACCGGGTCCGAGGACGGCCGCCCCGCCACCCCGCGCGGCCCGAGCGCGGCAGCCCCGCAGCCCTGCAGCCCGGCTCCGGGGCAACCGGGGCAACGGGCAGAGGCGACCGAGGACGCGGCGCGTCCGCTCCCTCCGCGCTCGGGCGTCTCCGGTCCTCGGGCTCCGCCCCGCGGCCACCGGGCCGGCTGCAGCCGATCGCCGGGCTGGGCGGCGCGGCTCTGGGCCCCGGGCTCCCGCGACGCCGGCCGTCCGCACGCGCCCCGGTCCCGCGCCGGCCCCGGCCACCCGGTGGGGGTGCCCGCGCGCGCGCTGAAGATGATGCCCAGGAGCACCTGCCCATTTCTGCCCCGTCGACCTTCACCTTGGTCCGCCGGGACTTGCTGGCCTTGAGGACTGTCTGGCGGGTTTTAGCCAGGTGTCCCGGGGCGTGTGTGTGTGTGTCGGGGGGCGGCAGGAGCTCCGCGGCCCGGGGCCCCCTAACTAGGGAGGGGATCCGACATAGGATATTAGATGTAAAGATGTGTTTTCTTCGCCGAGGCACTGTGTTGAAGTCCGGGTTTGGTATCCCCGCCTGACCACCAGAGGGAATGGGAACCTGGCCGGGAGGCACTGTGGGCAGCGGAAGGGAGGACTGTCCAGGCTGGTAAGATCTCTAGTCTAGTGTCTAGACTAGAAGTTCATTTACTGCTTGTTTGACCCCCGATAGTTTATATTCTGCTCAGTGTCACCGCCCTCTTAGACATGTCTGTCAGCTTTTGGGGGGGGGG